>NC_134704.1:206508720-206688720 GCF_043290135.1 Rhipicephalus microplus
AAGTGTGAAGGGCAAATAACCTGGGAGGTAGGAAGGCTTCAGTCGACGATAGATTATGCACTGATGTCACATATTAGGATGTATGATAAGCTCAGGGGAATGCACATAGATGAAGGTGGCTCTAGAAGTCGGGGTAGCGATCACAAACGTATCAAGCTAAGTTTTGGAAGAGCAGTGAAACTGGGAAGGAGACAAGATGAGCAACTATAGAAAAATTTTTATCCAGCAAGGCAAATTGAACTAGCCACTAAACAAATTGACAAAGTAATCACGGAGGATAATAAGACAGTGTGGACATACACGAATCTAATTAGACTCTTTGAGCTAGAGCTTGCTAAGACACGTGACAAGTCATCCCGGAAAAGAAGACACAAACCCAAAAGTTGGTGGGATGAGGAAGTTAAGAGAGCCATAGCAAAACGTCAGGAAGCCTCTAGGAAACAGAGACATGCTCAGCAGCGGGGTGAAGCGACAGATGATGTTGAAAGAAAATGGGCAACCTTTCTAAGCTGTAGAAGGGATGCATCCCTTCTGATCAACGAAAAGATTAGAAAGAAGGGAGCTCAGTGGCTGGCAGAAGTACATAAAAAAGATAGAAAATCAGCTGCGAAATTTTGGGACCATCTAAACTGCCTAAGAAATGCGACTAGCCTAGAGCAGTTTTATAACCACAGCCCAAGGTGCTAGGCTAGAAGGGGACGAAGCTATTGAATATATAAGAACAAGGGTGACAGAAAAATTTTAACAAAGAAGTACTTTATGCACCACAATAGACAAGGACGAATCAAGTGGTGCAATAGCTCCATTTTCACAACAAGAGTGGGAAAGGGCTGAGAAAAGGGTTCCTAGTAGTACATCACCAGGCCCAGATGGCATTCCAATTAGGCTGATAAAGACATTAGGTCCGAAGTCTAAGCAGGCTTTGAGAGAGGCAGTGAGCACAATAATAATCGATGGTGAAGTTCCAGATGGATGGAAACTTAGCAGGAGGAGCATGATCTATAAAAGAAAAAGGGACAAAGCTGACATAAACAACTACCATCCTATAACAGTGACATCAGTGGTGTACAGGCTGGCGATACAGATTATAAAGGAAAGACTGCAGGCGTAGATAGAGGATGAGGGGGTGCTGGGGGAACTGCAGAATGGGTTTCGTAAACACAGGAGGTTGGAAGACAATCTATTTGCACTGACGCAGTGCATCGAAATAGCAGAAAAGGAACACAGGCCCCTGTAGCTAGCATTTTTGGATATCAAGAGAGCGTACGATAGCGTGGTTCAAGAGGAATTGTGGGGAATACTGGACACACTAGGCGTGGAACATGTAGTTGCTAGTCTTTTAAAGGGTATCTATAAAGGTAACAAGGTAGTTATAAAGTGGGGAAAGCAGGTATCCAAGCCTGCAGAGGTAAAACGGGGGCTTAGTCAGGGGTGCTCCTGTCACCCTTATTATTCATGATGTACCTGCAAGGATTAGAGGCAAAATTAGAGGGAAGTGGACTGGGCTTCAACCTCTCTTTAGTCAAACAAGGAAAACTTATTGACCAGGCACTACCAGCATTAATGTACGCAGATGATATAGTGCTAATGGCCAACAACAAGGAAGATTCACACAGATTCATGGACATCTGCGGTAATGAGGGACATAGGTTAGATTCTAGATTCAGTAAGGAAAAATCAGCAGTCATGATTTTCATTGACAACGAAGGTAGTGAGCTTAGAATACAGGAGGTCACGCTAGAAATAACAGATAAATACAAATATCTGGGCGTATGGATAAGCAATGGGACCGAGTATCTGAGGGAACACAAAGTATACGTGACCAATAAAGGTAACAGGAATGCAGCGGTGATGAAAAACAAGGCACTGTGGAGTTGTACTTTAGGTATGATGTTGTGAGAGAAATATAGAAAGGGGTCATGGTTCCTGGGCTGACTTTCAGCGATACGGTCTTGTGCATGAGATCAGAAGTTCAAGCAAGATTAGAAATTAAGCAACGTGGAATAGCTAAGCTTGCTTTAGGAGCTCACGGGAATACACCAAATCAGGAAATACAAGGTGATATGATATGGAAATCATTTGAGGGCAGGGAAGCTAGCAGCAAGATAAAATTTGAGAAGCGATTGAGAGAAATGGGGGAAGAGCGTTGGGCTAGGAAGGTTTTCAGCTACTTGTACATGAAGAATGTTGACACAAAATGGGGGAACCGAACCAGGAAGTTGACTGGTAAATACTTAGAAAACAGCAGGCGGCGAAACTAAAAAGAACTATCGGTTAAGAAGAAAGTGAAGGAAACGGAGACTGACATGTGGAGAATGGGCATGATTAAAAAGTCCGCACTAGAGATCTATCGAACTTTTAAGCAGGAAATTGCCAAGGAAAGGATCTATGTTAATTCTCGGGGTAGTTCTCTTCTGTTTGAGGCCAAGTCGGGAGTACTGCGAACGAAGACATATCGGGCCAAATACGAAGGGGTAGACACAGTATGCAGTGTGTGTGGAGAGAAAGAAGAAACTGCCGAACACTTGATAATGTTCTGTAAAGGGCTTCACCCTATAGTTCAGGATGATGGCGCAGAGTTTTGCAAAGCAATGGGGTTTAGGGACCGGGAGGGCAAAATAAACTTTAAGCGGGTAGACTTAACTAGAAGGAGGTTATCTGATTGGTGGCTAAAGTCAAGGCACGAGTGAAAATTAAACTCTTCACTGCAAAGTACGAATCCTCAAACTCACTTTTAAGGAAAAAAATAAATATAGTTTTTTGTTCATTAGGTATTACGGCTTGGTGGCGCTAGCCACCACCTGATCTAAAGGGTACAGCCATATCCATCCATTCATCCATGCTAGCACCCCTTAATCTTGGGAAAGTACCGCCATCCACGATCGCTGCCGCGCGCTCGACCTTCTTTCTCTCTTCTTGCCCCCGTTCATGCTCTCCCGGTCTGGGACACTATTTCTGCACTGTGATTGGTGTCCTTTGCAGTTGCCCTGACGCCAGGGTCTCGCGCTTTCCTTGTGTTTTCCTTTTCGCTCGCGCCATTTTTCACAGACGCTTCATGTAACAAACGTAACGCGCACTTTGTTTTCTGTGCTATGTGTGGGCGCTATGCTGTGCTGTCGCGCTTATTCAAAAACCACAGTGAAAATGGTTACGCACTTTTTATGATACCCCAAGGTGAAAACAAAGGCTTGTGCAAGCCGCAGTGGCCGCACAACATCGGCCGAAAAAACTTCCTTCCAACCAAGAACAATGTTTTTTTTGTGAAGTAAGGCACGATGGCTTGCGCAGAAGCAGTAGCTGCACAAAACTGGCCGAAAAAACTTTCTGCCAAAAAAGAACAGTATTCTTTGCGAGGAAAGGCTTTTTTATTGCTCGTATCAAAGCATCGCCGAATGCTGAAGTTGAATTACTGCTCCGGCCTGCTAATCAACATACGTGTTTTTTAGGGATGAAGCTCTTTATGCCGTTGACCGTATGTCCCGTGTCGTCGTAGTAGTACCCAGCTGCAATGCATTAAATGTCAATAAAAACGGTGTCCCAGTTTATCCACGGAGTGAATGATGATGAGTGAAACGAAGCGTTTGTCAGTTCGTTCATGCTTTTGTGCGTCTATGCCTCCATCCATCCATGCGTCTGCCCGTCCGTGTGTAAATTCGTTCATGCGTTCATCCCTCCGTCAGCACGCCTCGCCCCACTCATCATCATTCATCTCGTGGAGGTGTTGCAATTTTTTCTCGGCTATTTGCGCGTTGCTTCAAACAAGATTTGTAATTATTATGCTGAAATACTTTGTTAGAAACAAGAAGGAAGTGCAATCGCTTAACGTTTTTATACAAAATATGTCAGGGGAAGTTGCCTTAAATATACCTTGTTGCGTTAGCCAGCCAGAATACCCGCCAAAAGCATGATCGATCGATGGCACCCATATTTGCGCGAATACAGTTGCGTTCTTAGTCGATCTATAATTCACTGCCTCATGGGGTTTTTTTTCGGCTGACAGTTTTGCTATATTGCTGGAAAGTTATCTACATAGAGATTAGAGCGCGCAAATGTGTTACAAAATTTGTTGCTGTTTCACATGCATGTGACCTCTGTTAGCATATATATATATGCATGTTTTTTTTTGCTGTTACGAATCACTTGATGTATCTTATGCCCCCTGTCTGGAACAAAACGTTGGTCTGCAGTGGGTCCAAATAGATAAATAAAATAATTAAAAATTCAGCTCACGAATCATCCTTCCGCACGCACCTCAGCAATCGTCAAAAATGGGCAGCTATAGTCTGCTTTCGCTACGAGCAATCGCGTGGTATGACACAGCTTCTAGATCGTGCTTTTTATGACTGTTCGGATTCATTTACGAGAACGCTTGCTGAGGAAAACAAATGAATAAACAAATACAGATGAGACTAATTGGCACTTGTGTCCGTGAGTTCACGTTTATGTTTTTATGGCGGGGTGCTAATAACACACGAAAATTCTGAAAGAAATGTGGTTTATTGAAAAAAGGAAAAAAAACACTAGGCGCAACGAAAAAAAAAGGCTGTTACACAGTGATAGCGAAAGTGAGCCACTTTCTGGGAGACCGTGAATGTAGCCGTGGTAGTCACGCCTGCATGTTTTCCGTTCATTAATAAGAAACGCTATTGTTGCGAGGAGAAGACGACTGAAAAATACCTATACTTTAAATGAACTGACTGGCATACAATATGGCGCCTATTCTACGCAAGCTCGCACTAAAGATCGTCCTCTTTCATAATATAGTCATATGTGGCACCCCTTAACATTACACCGGCGGTGAAAGCACCGTCTTGGTGCTTCTTTGGTCCGAGTAATATCACTTTAGCCGAGTTACGTGAACAACGTCAAAACACGGTCGCGTGCTGGCGGCGTTAAGAGGTTCAACTTCATATGTCATGTAAATGACTTGGCACATCACACGGTACGGACTAGAGTACGGTAAAGTGAGCTTTTCGCACATGCGAACTCGCGGTGACGGCGTCTAGAGAAGGATTGGACTGTGTCACCAGGACTGTAGTGGACATAACGATGGCACACGTTGTAGACGAGCCGTTGTCATTCCTGCGAATCGCTCAGGCGCAGGCGAGCAATCTCACGTGCCTCTAGATCTCTAGAGATCACATCGTGGGCATATTCTGACGTGTGGCTGACGGCAGGAACGAGTGTGTCAAAAGGCAACGTGGGTTTTCGTCCGTACAGGAAGAAAAATGGCGAGAAACCTGCAGTATCTTGCCGGGACGTAATATAGGCAAATGTGACAAATGCGAGGGTGGAGTCCCAGTAACAATGGTCAGAATAAACGTACATGGCGAGCATGTACATGATGGTTCTATTTAGCCGCTCTGTGAGCCCGTTGGTTTGAGGCTGATACGCCATTGTCAACTTGTGCTTTGTAGCGTGAGTGTAGTATGTCTTGGATAACTTGTGATAAAAAGTATAGACCCCGATCAGTAAGCAGTTGTCGAGGGGCGCCACGGTGTAGCATGACGTCTTCCAGGAGAATATCAGTGACGTTGGTTGCACAACTGATTAAAAGGGCCCGCGGGATGACATACCCAGTGGTGTATTCTGTGGCGACTGCTATCCACTTGTTTCTGCTGGACGACAAAAAGAACGGTCCTAGTAAGTCAAAAACTACCCTATAGATGGTTCGAATTGCATCTGAGAAAGCTGAAGACATCCCACAGGATGTCTTCTGCTGTTTTTTGCGGTGCTGACAGGATATGCATGAGGCAACGTAACGGCAGACGGATCGGTGGATACCGGACCAAAAGAAGCGCCGTCGAACATGGTCGTGAGTCCTTGACACTCCCAGGTGACAGACTGTCGGAATATCATGCAACTGTGAGAGCACACTCTGACGCTTATGTTATGGTTTGACCAACAGCAGCTCAGGTTCATCAGGATGCATGCTGCAGCGATATAATACGCCATCTTGGAGCAGGAACATACGTAGAGACGGAGTAGTTGTGAGACCACCGAGCCGAAGCGTTATATCTCTGAGGAGAAGGTGACAGTGTTGCTGATCTCCGATGTTGCTGAACGCGAAAGTACCAAAACGCAAGTAGACTCATCGCCCTCAGGAAAGTCTGCTGGGTCTACTGGATGACGCGAGAAGCAATCAGCATCCTCACGCTGGCGGCCTGATTTGTAGACATCCGTGTAAGAATATTCCTGTAGCCGTAGATCCCACCGTCCGAGGCGTTCACTATGATTTTTAGGGACAACAACCAGCATAAGGCGCGGTGATCAGTGACAACTGGGAATGGGCATTTATACAATTACGGCCGAAATTTAGCCACTGCCCAGACAAATGCGAGGCAGTCGCAATCTGTGATGAAGTAATTGCGTTCTGCTGGCGATAAAAGGCGGCTAGCGTATGCAATAAGGCGCTCGCAGCCATGCTGTCGCTGTGCGAAAATGGCTCTGATTTCATGGCCGCTGGCGTCGGTACACACTTTCGTTGGAGCACATATATTGAAGTGACCGAGAATTGCCTCAAGTCGTAAGTCTGGTCGTAAGCTTGACAAAGCCCTCACTTGTTCAGGTCCCCGCAAAAAAGTTCTCATTTTTTTAGTAGTTCCGTGAGCGGGCGTGCGACGTCAACGAAATTCCGCACAAATCTACGAAAGTAAAAACAAAGGCCCAGAAAGCTTCGAACGTCGTTCGCGGAGGCCGGCACAGGCAAAACCTTGACGGCGCGGACTGTCTTATGATCGAGCTCAAAGGCTGGAGTTCATGTCTGGTATGTAAGCGCCGTTGTCAATAAGTGCTGCCACAGTAGTACCATCAACATTTACTTTAATCAAGTTGTTGTGTCCGGGTATTGTGTGCAGAGAAATTTCGGGTCGGGTCGTCAAAGTAGGCTCACCTCTTGGAGCTGCGTTCGTCAGTTTTCCGAGGACTGGCGGTGGGAGGGTGAGGGAGAGCGACGTCGGTTAGTTGAGCGGGACATGTGTCCAGATGGCGACGAGGAGTGGTTTGGCTGGGCGGCTCTGGATGGCAAACCATCGTCTTGTACCGCGTGAATCGCTATCTGAGAACTAGCAGAAGGGCGTCGGGTGTGGGCATAATACGACCATGGCTGGCTATTCCAGAAAGTGCGGCAATGACGTGAAATATGGCCGACTCGTCCACCGTTGAAGCAGATCGGCTTGTCATCGAAAGTTCGCCATTCCGCCGAGTTCTGGTAACGTGCGTGGTTGTTCGGTCCGTGGCACATATTAAGTGTACTGGGCAGTCGGTACTCAGGTCGGTCAATGGGGCATAGCTTCTGAAATCCGGCATTGGCCAGTTCCTGGCACGCAACACTCTTGATCGAAGAAATCATGGCGCGAGAATGGACGGGGGCCCGCACTTGGTCAGAAGGGGGAAATTCTACCTCAATTCTGTGGCGCACGATGTACACAATATTGGGGGAAGCAGCAGGGGCTGGTGGCAAACGGGCTTCCTCGTAGGTAGATGTCACAGCCATGTTGAGAAGACGCGAAAATTGTGGAGTGATACGGCAACTTTCCGCGTCTTCGAAGCGTTGGCATTCACTAATAATGTCGTTTACGCTCGATGAGTTTCCAAACACGAGGATATTGAGGCATCATCGGTTATTCCTTTGAGGATGTGCGCTACCTTTTCAGATTCCGGAATCTTCTTGTGAACATTCCGGTAGAGGGCAAGCACGTGTTGTATATATGTAACGTACGACTCGGTGCAGGACTGTAGTCAGCAATCAAGTCCTTTTTTGCGCAGCACGACGACGCCCAATGGGCTTGCCGAAGGGAACGATTAGTTTCTGTTAACAGATGTCTAAACTCGTGATATCTTCCTCGTGGATAGAAAACGAAACTTTAGCTGTGCCACCAAGGTAGAAAATAATATTGGCCAACATGAGCGTCAGATCTTAATTGAACAGAGCGCTCACCCGTTCGTTCAACTGGAGCCATTCCTTCACGTCAGTACTGTCACTGCCCGAAAGGAGGCCTGGGTCACGCGGTTTGGTCAGTAGGACGGTGTGGTTAGTAGCGGCTGGATGCATGCAGTGCTGTCGGTTGCTGCGTAGTTAGAAGAAGCAACGTTGGGGTAGTGTCCGAAGAATCTTCATTCTCGTCTTGATCAGGCATTGCACAGGCAGCCAAGGAACGTCCGCTGCGTAGAATCGTCCTGGATGTTGACTGTGGAAAGACCCGCACTCTCCACCAAAATGTTACGACGAGAAGGCGTCGAAAAAATACCTTTACTATAGATAAACAGGCAGGCATACCATATGAAGCCCAATCTACACGAGCTCGCACTAAACATCGTGCTCTTTCCTAATATGATCACTTAAGGCACCCCGTAGCAATATTAACGTTTATACCTGTATCACATGTGTACTTCTGACCGGTAATAGTCTGACAAAATAGGATTTTTTGGTCACTATCGACACGCAGATTATGATGACCTTCCTGAAGCAGAGTTTCTTCTCTCACAGGTTACCCAATCGCTAGTTTGTTTTTACAACAACGTCAAAACAAAATTATAAATAATCACGATCTTGAGTCTCTGTTTTATGGTATATGAGCCACTTTTAGAGGCTCTTAATTGTATTGGCAATAATCAAAGGCTTTTTTCAGTTTGAAGATGGCTGCACAAAGCTACTTTCACGCCAAATAGGTAAACACATGGCTAAACAATCCACCATCCACAAAGTCATTGCAATATGTGTCGCTATAAGTACGTGTGTCGCATACTGGCACACAAGCACGAAAAAATATAGAATACAGACGGACATGCCACAAGTGGAACTATATTAGATACAAGCATACAGCATGATATTATGCGGCAGAAAAACATCCGCATCATAGAGCTCCGCAAGAAAACTTTTATTTATTAGCATGCCCGACTTATACGACCTTTCGAAGAAGCTAATCTTTTAATAAATGGCTGCCTTAGCGTCATTAGTTTTATTATCACGTTTTAGAAAATAAATCAGTGCTACTGTGGAGTAGAAGATGCTGCATATAACCCGCCTCCACTGATTCCTGTGGCGTGGCCACGGGAGCGTCGGCGAAAATTGACACCGCGTGCCGCGTGTGCAGCAAGCGAGCGAGAAGAATCGAGGAGGAAGCGGGCGTGTGGAGGAGAGTGTCGTTACTTTCTAAAGATCAAGTGGTTTAAGTCAAGCTAAAGGGGCATTAGGAAAAGTTGCCGTGTTGTCGGTCGCGCAAAGGAATGCCGCGGCTGCATTACAACATCCTATACGGTTCGGTTATCGGCTTTATTTGCATTGGTTAAGGTTTAATGGAAACTAGTAAATAGGAATCGTCAACTGTTTGTTGTTCTGAACACCTAGCTCACTTCAAAGGCATGTCTAGTTCGCGACTACTTCATCGCTTCACTCGCGCGTCGTCCAGTAGACCGACGATACCTCATGCCACCAATCCGCGGATTATCGTAGTGTCACCTTGACGTTCACTTGACTGAGAGTTGCTTTTATTTCATTAGCAAGTATATGAACAGAACACTCTTGCCTGCATCCTGCCGCCGGCATCGCGATCACTCAGACAGATTGCCATCTAACATCCTGCTAACGGCTGGTGATTTTTTCACCCACTTTTCTTTCTTCCTATTTACATTCCATTGGTTCTAATAACTTCCCTTATACATTCCTTAGAACTTCTGTGTGTTAGATCTCAATAACATGTCAAAACACAGAAATATATATATATATATATATATATATATATAGTCTAGTAGATCCTCCGTGAGCGGTCACAACGTGGTTTATTTCGACGTTTCGGCCTAGAGTCTGGCCTTCATCAGGAATAAAGATACAGTTTGTCGGTGCTCAGCTTTATACAATCTCGAATCAGAGGGCAAGGTAAGAGGGAAAAAAGGAAAGAAAAAAAAGAAAAGAAAAGGAAAGAAAAAAAGAAAAAAGAGAAAAATAATATACGGTGAACGCCCCTCGGGTGCCCCCCTTTCACTTTTCCCTCCACTCCCCCCCATCTCTCTCCCCCTCTCCTCCTCACCTTTCTGATGTCAGCGGTCTGTGTATGTTTCCGTTCACTAGCGCAATCCTCCCGATCAGACGGCCCCTCCTGGCACTGGCGGTTCGGTGTGGGGCAAAAAAAGGCATGTCTTTTTTGCCCCACACCGAACCGCCAGTGCCAGGAGGGCCCGTCTGATCGGGAGGATTGCGCTAGTGAACGGAAACATACACAGACCGCTGACATCAGAAAGGTGAGGAGGAGAGGGGGAGAGAGATGGGGGGGAGTGGAGGGAAAAGTGGAAGGGGGGCACCCGAGGGGCGTTCACCGTATATTAATTTTCTCTTTTTTCTTTTTTTCTTTCCTTTTCTTTTCTTTTTTTTCTTTCCTTTTTTCCCTCTTACCTTGCCCTCTGATTCGAGATTGTATAAAGCTGAGCACCGACAAACTGTATCTTTATTCCTGATGAAGGCCAGACTCTAGGCCGAAACGTCGAAATAAACCACGTAGTGACCGCTCACGGAGGATCTACTAGACTATATGCAACGCTACGGCCACTCAACCACCATGCCTGCCTATATATATATATATATATATATATATATATATATATATATATATATATATATATATATATATATATATATATATATATATATATATATATATATATATATATATAATATTATATATATATATATATATATGTATATATATATATATATATATATATATATAGGAAAAATAAGTATACGCCTTTAAACAACTGTTTATCGGTGACGTTTCGATCGGAGACCGATCTTGATCAGACAAAATTTAGTAGGCTCTGACGCGTTTTTGTGCCATATTTCAGCCGAGAGAGAGCAAGAGAAAAAGAAAAAGAAAACGAGAGAAAAAGAAAAAAAAATCTACATATACCAGTGGCCCAAACTACCTATCATGCATTGATAAGCAGCCGAACAGCCGCGTGTGCGTGCTACGCATAGCACGTGCATTAAAAAAGAAAAAAAGAGAAAAAGGAAAACAGAAAAAACGCACCTGGGCCAGTCGCAATACCACCCATTGTACGCTGATAAGTAGTCAAACGACCACGTTTGCGGACTAATAATTGCAGGTGCATTTTGTGAAAAAACAAAAAAAAACGAGTGGTAAACAACATACAATCATGGCAAGTTTTTTGGTCCAGGGGGCTAAATTAAGCAAATTCCAGTGATTAAAAGTAAATTCCAGTGATGAAGTAAATTCCAGTGATGAATCTGATTTCAAGTTCTTCTATAATTCAAACCTTAACTGTGACAGCACCACTCTAATATACCTTCTCGAGTGCGGAAGATGCGGTATTCAATACATAGGACAGACTGACAGAACCTTTTGCATCCGCTTGAATGACCACCGTTCACATGATCATTCACTTCCGGATCTGCCTCTGTCTCAGCATATTAACTGCGGAAACCACCCATTTGATTCTATAAAGGTCACACTCTTACAAAGCGGTTTCTTTAGCCCAAGAGAACGTGAAGAGCGTGAATCATACATGATTTATAAATTTAATATATTTAAAGCTGGTCTAAACAACACTCCAGGCATACTTTCTTCCATTCGTGCTCTGGAAAATTCAGGATAATATTTATACTAACCAAACGTTTTAGTTTTCCTTTTTTTCTTTCCTTCTTCTTCTCTCATTTTTGTTTTTTTAATTATCATTTTTCTTCTCTTCTGGTTTCGCCCGGAGCACGTGTTCAGGCGTGCGGCTTGGGCACGCGCATTCCGAGAAAGGTGGACCACTAAAGTAAAATGACACATCCAAGCCCCGATGTAAAAACTTGAAAAACAACCTCCAGTATATATATTTAATGTTCTTAAGCCACAGGCTGGAGATCGTAGCTACCTGGCATGCGCCTATCCTGCACGTGCGGAGCTTTGACACGCATAGCCCTTGTTTGCTGTTCTCTCCTTTTTTCCCCTTTTTTTCTTTTTCCTTTTTTTTAAATTTATCACATAGTTCTGACGTAGCCCTCCTCACCATGTTTTAAGAGCAACAATGGAGGGGGAGAACAGGTGGAATGCGACAGCGACGATTATCGAAAGGTATGTACTGTGGTATTCTTTACAAGCTACCGGGAAAGCTGATGAGAGGTGAACCTGAGGAGTCAAACTTTTCATCTCTGGATTTTGCTTAATTTAGCCCCGTTGACCAAAAAACTTGCCATGATTGTATGTTGTTTACCACTCGTTTTTTTAATGCACCTGCCAATAATAGCACGCAAACAAGGTCGTTTGACTACTTATCAGTGTATAATGGGTGGTATTGCCACTGGCCCAGGTGCGTTGTGTTTTTTTTCTTTTTTTTCCTTTTTTCCTTTTTTTCTTTTTTTTCCTTTTTTCAATGCACGTGCTATGCGTAGTACGCACACGTGGCTGTTCGGCTGCTTATCAGTGCATGATGGGTAGTTGGGCCATTGGAACATGTAGATTTTTCTTTTTCTTTTTCTCTCGCTTTATTTTTTTTCTCGCTCTCTCTCGGCTGCAAGATAGCATAAAAACGCGTCGGAGCCTACTAAATTTTGTCTGATGAAGATCGGTCTCCGAACGAAACGTCACCAATGGACAGTTCTTTAGAGGCGTATACTTATTTTTCCCTAATTCTACGGCAACCGAAGCCAGACTGTTGTTTATAATCTACATGTATATATATATATATATATATATATATATATATATATATATATATATATATATATATATATATATATATATATATATATATATATACGACGGCTCAGCTGACGCTTTATTCAAGCTACAGCAAGATCGAAGATCGCGCCGATGACGAAAAGGCACGATGCGAAGACTGATGATGGTTATTCACAGATGGGGAAAATGAAGTCCAATGAATTCTTACACTAATTTTCCCCTGTCGACAGAAGGGGCCAGCCTGGCCGCGAATCACGCTGTGGAACGCAATTGATAGGGCTTGAGACGTGAAACGTGAACAATCTCTGTCCCGCGGCAGCATTGGTCGATGGGTGCATGAACAGGTGTGACACGGCAGTTCTCCAGAGAGGTTTGTTCGACAACTTTGTAGGGTCAAAGATAGCGCGACTAAATCTTCTCGCATAAGCCAGGCGTTCGCGCAGGAGCCCACAGAAGTACATCGTCACCAGGGCGGTAGGGAGCGACGCAATGAGTGGCATCGTTACGATGTTTGCGATCTTCTTGGCTAGCTTCGGTGTTTACATGGGCAAGACGAGGGCATCGAGCAACACGGGAGAGAAACTGGTCGCAAGCGAATCGTGAAGTGTTGATGAAGCCAGAAAAGAATGAAACGTCAAATGGGGATTCTGGTTGGCGTCCTTACAGTAGGAAAAATGGAGAATGGTCCGTGGTTCGTTGAAAAGACGTATTATATGCGTACGTGACAAAGGGAAGAATGGCATCCAATTACGGTGATCTTGTCGAATATACGTGGACAGCATGTCGCACAGGGTGCGAAAAAATCTTTCCGTTAAGCCATTGATTCTTGGGCGATAGCTAAATGTTGTTTTATGAACTGTTTTTTGATGCATCAAAAACTTCACTGAGCGTGCTTGAAAGAAATGCATTGGCCCAGTCGCTGAAAACAACAAGGGGGGCTCCATTACGTAGATAAATAGCATTCAAGAAGAAAGTTGCTAGTTCCGAAGCAGTTCCTGAACTGATCGAGGTCGTCTCAGCGTACCGGGTCAAGTGATCAACCGCGTTTTTCATGAAAGATCGGAAATGTCCTGCAAATCCCAAAAACACACGCAGTGAATGAACGTCATATGGTTTCTTCAACTGAGAGGTCTTCTCGATGTACTTTTGTTTCGTGCTTTTGGTGTTCCCTACGAAGACTCGACCAAGAAACACAACCTTTTGTTGAAACAATACACTCTTCTTAAAATTAACCTTGAGATGTACACACTTAAGGTCTTTAACACCTGAGATAAACGGTGCTGATGCTACGCTTCTGTTTCGGAGGAGACTATTATGTAGTCTATGTACACATTACAGAAAACCCAAAGGAATGGCCTTACCACGACGTTCCTGATCTTCTGGAACCACGCTGGCGAGTTTTTCCAACCGAAAGGAAGCCGGTTACACTCGTGGAGGTCGAATGGCGTGATAAAAGCTGTGTACATTTTGTTTCTTCGGTTAGTGGGATCTGCCAGAAGTTTTTGCACAAATCGATGCGGCAAAAATGTCGCCAACCACTAGTCTCATCTAAAATTGTGTCGATCTTCGGCTTGGGAAATGGTATGAGTTCTGTTTGACGATTGAGAACTCTGTAGTCGGTGCATTATCAGAAGGTTCTGTCTTCTTTCGGTGCGATCGTTACGGGAGAAACGAACGGTGATACCGATGGTCGTATGATATCAGCATCTAGCATCTTCTGCAACTCTTTCTTGAGCCAAATCTTTCGTTCTCTTTACATATTGTAAGGTGGATTTTCAGATGACGGTCTTGTGAGCGATCTCAAAAGGAACCTTGTATGAATTCATCGCCTGAGGATAGCTTTTCTGCGCACAAGTTCAAGTTAGGTCGTTGCGATATCCTCCGCGCACTTTAAAACCCATAGGTTATCTTGTCTACCTTGATATGTCTCGTTCCTTGCTACGGCCTCGACTAGAACCACATCATCCCAGTACATGTCGATCTTTAATTCCTTTATATCTGGTATTGATAGAAAAAAGTCGTATGTCACCCCCTCTACCACCAACATTTCGCTCTCAATTTGCTGACCCTGAAACTCGATGTTTACAAAAGTCCACTTATCATGCAAAGCTACTTTTTCATCATAGCCTTGCACCCGTAGGACTTTTCCAGTATGCACGTTATGTGCATCCACCATCTTTGCATTTATAATAGACACAGATGCACCGCTGACTACGAAAGCCATCATCGGCTTGTTTCCTACTTTCACAGGAATGTGAAATGGGCTAAAGGAACTTAAATAAACAGTCTCGTTTGGAGTCATCGGGTGGAACTGATCACCCTCATTTATTAGTTTTTTTCTGTCGAATCCTCCTGAGCTTCAGTGTCGATATTATTCACTCGACTTCTTGGAGCGCGCCAGGTCAAAATATGTGTACCACTTGCGAAGTGGCTCGGTTCTCGCTGATCGCTGCTTGACCGGTCCACTTTACTCCGACTGAAACAGCTGCTTGAATTAGCGGTTATGCTTGATTTCTAAGTCAATGGTATGTTCTGAAGACGCCCCAGGATGTCATCTAGAGGTTTTTGTGCACCTGCTTCAAGACATAAGTGTGTATTCCATATTTTATGATGCTACTACGGCCGTAGATGGAAGCAAAGGCTCAGCTAGCTTTAAAAAACGGCGTTTCTCGAAGAAGTACTCGAAAAGAGAGCTTTGCTTGGACTTGAAATTAAGTGCTGTACTCCATTTATGTACTGAACTGCTTCCAAATGTGGTCAAGTTTCTTCTTCCACCGACTCTAATAGTCACCACTGTCTTCCTGAATGCATATTTCGTACCACTTGAGCGCAACACCTCTCAAGTAAACTCGCTTGTTAGTTGTTTTATCCTCGTCAGAGAGCCACTTGTTTTTTTTTTTGAGTGGCATATTCACAGAACTCAAGGCAGCATTTCTGGACTTGCAGACATACCGTCGAAGGCATCAGGCCCTACAAACTTAGGCATCAGTTTATCAGCATTTAGAGAGCTCATAAGCGATGTCATTAGTTGGTTCTGTTGCACAATCTGTTCTTGTTGCAGCTGAAGAGCTTTCAAAACGGGGCTCACTTCTTCCGTCGAAGACCTTGATCCTGAGTCTCTTCGACGCGCTGGTTCAAGAACTAGGCTGCGGATGGTCGCGATACGCAAGTTCACTTTTACAGCCCCTTTCCATCGTAGTTCCATAGTGTCCACAGCTGCCTTTCCCTCAACCAGGTTCACGAGTTCTCCCGAGCAGAGCTCACGAAGTAGGTTCAACACTGATTCATTTTGAACTTGGTACTTCGAAAAGATGATCATATCTGCGGACGTCTCGTCAACGAAAATCGTCGCCCACATGTTGGCTTCGATTGCCGGCTGCGCCAAAATAATGTAGTGTTTCTACCTAAAAAACAAAAAAGCATAACAGCTTCAGTATGGAACTGGCGTCCATCTTAATCTGCTTTATTCCTAACTTCATCCGCCTCTTTTTTTCTGCCCCGGCTCTCGTGCTTCCTGTTCTCCTAAACCAAGGCTCATACCGCTTCTATTCTTAAACAACAAAAGTAATGTAGGGGTGTAATTAACCCAAACAGCAAAATGGGTGTGGGGTGTTCACGCAGAATTACGCCCCATTACCCATGCGAAAAATACCATAATTGTAGTGTTACCCCTTTCCAGTAGGCCACCGTGAAGCACGTGAAAGCTCACCCTTTAGCTAGACCGTTCATGCGCAGAAGTCCTATTGTAGTGGCTCCTGCCACAGTGTGGTAATCCTGGCCCTAGCACTGCTTCTATGGTGCATATATGAAGCAAGGCTTATAAGGCTCTCATATATAACATGTAATCCTAGCTGAATGTGAAGGCATCACTCAAAATGAACTGTCACACATAACGCAACGTTCAGAAAGTCATCCTATAGTGCAAAGTGAAATCAAGCTTTATTTTATTGGATATAGAGCCCATACAGGCTTCAGAGACAAATTTTGGCTTAATCAAAAACCTGTTTTCATTGTGCAGAGCAGAATGCCATTGGCAACAAAAGAAGACCGGAAATCAGACGTCAATGGTATGACATGGAGCTCTAACGACCAAGGCAGGCATATAAAAGTACAACAGAAGAGCCTTCATTTGCACCTAAAAAGGATGAAATAATTTCAACATGCTTCATTGCGACACAAAAGTCCAATGCAGCGAAGAATACAAACAGCAGGAAGAGAAGTGCAATGCAGCATGCCTTATTTATTCAATACACTGAAATAATATTTCAAAGCACACTGCAATTGCCACATTGATACGCCAGAGTTTGCATGTGTTGTGGCACGCCTTATGCATAACATGCAAGGCTAGTGGTATTTTAATGAATTTAATGACAAAACAGTCTTAAAATGGCATTTTCATTTTACAGTAACCATTTTTTGTGTTCAGACATTCAGAATGCTGGGGAAACAATAACACAGCAGAAAGCAATAGGCAAAATTACAATGGAGCAACAGTGTCACTAGATACAAACCTTGTATAATACTTGATGTGAAGATGTAAAATATTAAGTGCATCACATGATAACATGTTGTCCTGAAACAATGCAACATCAAAGAACATAAAGTCGACACACAAAAGCAGGGTGAAAAAGTAACCACTTGCAGCTAGCAGTAGTAGTACAGCCAAGCTAAGATCTGAAGCAATATTTTGGAGCATCATATCTTGCTTTTCGAAGAAGAAAATTTAAATTTGGAGCAGGTTTCAGGAAAAACAAACGTAGCGCTTTTGAGCCTGAAATTCAAAATTTACAGCATTGACGGATATGTGGGGCTTAACGTCCCAACACCACTATGTGGTTATGAGAAACGCCGTATTGGAACGCTCCGAACATTTTGACCACCTGGGGTTCTTTTACGTGCCAACAATCTGAGCAAACGGGCCTACAACCTTTCCGCCTCCATCGAAAATGCAGCCGCCTCAGCCGCGATTTGATCGCGTTACCTGGGGGTCAGCAGCCGAGTACGTTAGTCCCTAGAACACCGCGGCGGGGCTCCAAATTTAGAGTGGTACAAAAAATTAAACTGAATCACACAAAAGGAAAAATATACGTAGAAATTAGTTGACATCCGCTAATTCAGTAATAATACAGGAGAGCGCAGCTATTTCAATAAAAGCAGTCTCTTGAATTGTCCCACAGGGCAAACAATGGTAACCCCCGTATTCGCGATCGCTCCTCGATTCAAATATCGTCTTTCACTTGAACTAGCGGAGCACAGCGCCGCCACTTGTATAAAAATGACGCTTTGTTTCTCAAGAATCACAGCAGATTATCCCTGATATTGGGCGACTTGCTCTGCCTAGAGACGGTGCTACAATCAATTTTTTCAAGTCAAGGTGAAGCATTTAGAGAAGGGACGTTCCAAAATACGGTGGTCAAACTCACAGTAGCATTTGCCGAGCTTGTCAACTGTTTGACAGGTGACCCGAAAATTCGAGATATTCGTAAAAGAGGAGCTGAAGGGAGTCGCAAAAAGAAAACAAAATTAGCATACAATTTTTTATATCTTCGCTTAAGGCCGCAAAAACCTCATAAATCACTCTGAAAGACGGCTAGCACTCATACTAGTGCTCGGTATTGAATGGCATCTGCATGCGAAAGTAATAGAGGGAAAAAATATTTTTCGTCCTGTGACAGCGAGTATTATTAGTAGCCACTTCCAAATCATAAAGCACTTTTCCGCACAGAAAAAATGTATTGTAGCAAAAGCGACCTCAAAAGCATTATGGACGTCATAAAAAGGGGTGCGGAACTTTATTTTAAACTGCTGTGCTCTTTTTTTTGCTGTGAGGTTAGAACATAGTCGATTAAAAGTTAAAAATAAGGTTGGCGCATCTGTATTAGATCGGATGATGATGACCCCGGTGGTTCAGTCGCCAAGGTACTCAGCTGCATTTTTGATGCAGGCGAAAATGCTGTAGGCCTATTTGCTTAGATTTGGGTTTTGTGTAAAATAAATATTAAGAATATGTATACAACTGACACAATCGGCGCAGCTGTTGTTCTCTTGAACATGCAAATATGAATAAGAAAATAGCATGTAATATTGTGCTACAGACAATAAACACGTGCTGTAAACGTACAAGAATGCCTGAATTGAATAGTCGATTTCGTGACGAAACCACGACCACACAAACAAAAAAAAAACACATGGAGAGCACGGGTGCTCACTAGCAGCTGTTTGTATCGTATTGTATCTTATATTCATAAGGTTACACACAACCTTAAAAAGTGGCGAGTCGGCATGAAGTACTGATGGAGTTCGTGCCCCTAACAAACTAGCAAAGTTGTGCCGGTGCATCACTGGAAATAATGCTCAGGAGCTGAAAGGCTGTAAAAAGAATCATGCGTGGCCGTTCACGAAGCCTGCCGCTGAAGTGGTTTACAAAATACCGCTATCGTGCGGAAAGAGACATGTTAGCCAGACGACGGGGTGCTGCGTCAATCATCGAGCGAGGGAACACGCCCTTACAGTAAAGAATAACGACGGTGCCCATTCAAGCGCGCATATCACTTAATGTGGCTTCACACCAAGAGCAATTTCTAAGGCCTTTCACAAAATATATGGTGTATTAATTGCGTTAGGAAAACTTCACTCATCCTGTATGAGCCGGAAGCACAGTCTAGCAATCATGTGTCCTATAGCGTGATTAGGTAAGGGACGGCCCGAGTAGGTTGCACATGTGTTGAAAAGTGGGTTTATATCATTCTGTTTCCTCAAGGAATAAACAATTGCAAATGAGCGTCCATCCTGTTTTGTGTTTTCTTCGTTTGTCTGGTCTTCATTTGGGCGCAAAATTGACTGATCTTTATTACAAACTTGTACTAACTATCCCAACAGCGAGGTCTAGATATGAATGCCGCTGCTGCACATGTAGACAACGATAGCCGGTGCAGATGCCTTAGAACTGTGAAAAAATGAACGTTTTACAGTGTCTCAGAGGAGTCACTTTCAATATATTTCTTGGTAAATAGAGAGCTTAATGAACATATGACCTTCTTCTGTGTTCATGACACGCTATTAGGGTATTTTTATGCCAAACGCCCAGCCATTTGGTCACCATCTCAAATGTATACGAAAAATATTGTGCTGATTAACTGCATTGAAATCAGGGAAACGATAGAATACTTTTGAGAGAAAAAAATGTTTGGTCACCTGGTTGCCTTTGGAAATTCCTTGAATGTTGTATGGGATTTGTTTGTGAAAAAATTTATATTAAAAGTACATTCTATATAAAACTTGGTCTACATGTTGAGTAAAGGTTCTTGTGTAAGGTGTTTGAAGCTCCGTAATATTAGTGCCATTCTACAGGCACATATGCCTCCAAGAATTTATCCCAAATGTGCTGTATTTGCAACTTTTCTTTTGCAATATTCAGTTTGTATGAATATCTGAGTAGTGAATATTTAGTCTGCACAAGGTATATCTCGAGAAAAAATATTTGAGATCTCTAAAGCTGGTGAGCTTTACGAGAAAAATCATAAATTTTACAAAATCGTAATTTTTGTCCATATCGAGATGCGATTTACACCATGTGGTTGTCTAAATAAAAAGTACATTTACACCTAAATTGAAAGCAAATAAACATTATTTATATCATCATTACATTTTTTTTTCTTGTTTTAGGAAAATATTTTTTTTAGTTTTACCATTGGCGCCTATCTGCCCATTTGGTTATACGGCAGCTAACACCTTGAAATCTCTTATAGCCATCAATGGTAAAGCTCAAAAATTAATTTTTTTGTAGAACGAAAATTCTGATGCTAACATTTGGTATATGAAAATAACTTTTTCTCTTTCAATTTAGGTTTAAAAGTGTCTTTATTTGGACCACTCGACAGCGCAAATCGCGTCTCAATATAGACAAAAATGACTATACTGCGAAACTTGTAATTTTTTTCTCGTATTGTTTAGCGGCTTGAGAAGTTTCATAGTATTATTTCCTCAAATTATACCTTTTGCGTAGTTAGTATTTACTACTCAGACATTCATACAAAGTGCAGTATTGCAAAAAAAGAATGCAAATATAACACGATTTGGCTATTTTCTTGGAGGCATGGTATACGAAAAAAGAGATTAACCGCGAAAACGACAAGAGGGGATAGAATAGACGAGAACAGAGCGCTAAACTAACAAGCAAAGGTCATTTCAAAGCAATTGCAATATATAGTAAACAGAATCTGCGCACAACCACGCAACATAAGTGGAATTGCACATACATGCGCCATACGGCATACCTTATCAACAACCGGTCATATCAATGGACCCCAGATAACTAGCTTCACAGCCGTGAAGAAAAATTGAGGGTATGCTAACACAGTAAGCACCAAGTTGTTGAATAAGGAAGGCTTCACTAATCTTGTGCTCGCGCCAATTTATATTTCACCCCATGAATAAACACTTTTCATGAATTGGCTGACAATAACACTTATTACAATGGTCCGCCAAGTGGCTGGGAAGGGAGCCTCTTAGAGTTAGCATGCTCCCTTTACCGGTCATTCATGCATCGCTCTTTTTGGCCAATGTAACCAAGCCCACAAGTAAATAATAATGTCGCGGTACAACGTAAGCAGTGCACCGAGACGTTGAGTCCGAGAACCGACGGCGTGTGTTTTTTATGCAGGAGCCAAGAGCAGGAGAGCAAAACAACAGCACGTCGTCTTCTTCAGTCTCTTTTCACAAAGCTATTGGCGCGCACATCGTCTCCATTCTTTGTTTCGGGCGCGGCATTTGGCTACCCTTAAAAGAGCATCGCCCCGATGCTATAGCTGAGCCAGTGATTCGCGCATGAAATCACTTTGTAGAAGTGACGGTGCCTCGCAGAGTCACTCGCTGACGTGTGGCTCAATGCGCACAACGTGCACATGCTCAGGTCGGGGCTGGCGACGCCTTGTACAGTTTGAGCTATCCGGGACGACTTCATAGGTAACGTCACTCAGTCGTTGCAGCACTCGATAAGGTCCGAAGTACCTGCTAAGCAACTTTTCGAATACTCCCCGTCTTCGTACAGGCGTCCACACCCATACCCTGTCCCCGGTTTTGTACGTCACAGCTGTATAACGTAGGTTATTGCGGTCAACGTCGTACTCTTGCTGCTGGTATATTCGCAGACGTGCGAGCTGCCTGGCTTCCTTTGCGCGTTGAGTTAACGCGTCAGCACTCGTTTCGTTGTCATCGCATTCGTGTGGCAGCATCGCGTCCAACACCATTCTTACTTCTCGTCCGCGAACAAGGCTGAATGTGGTAATCTGTGTGGTTTCTTGTTTCGCAGTATTGTTTGTGAACGTTATGTAAGGAAGAATCTCGCCCAAGTGTTTGTGTTCGATGTCCACATATATTAAAAGCATGTCTTCCAGAGTTTTGTTGAGTCGCTTGGTCAACCCGTTGGTTTGTGGATGGTAAGCTGTCGACTTGCGATAAATAGTACCGCTGAGCACTAACACATGATCTAAAAGCGCGGCTGTGAATGCGGTTCCGCCATCTGTTATAACGATCGATGGCACACTGTGTCTCAGCACAATGTTCTCTTTTATTAACCGGGCCACCTCCTCTGCTGTGTCTCTCTGGATGGCTTTTGTCTCAGCGTAGCAAGTAAGGTGGTTGGCCGCCACTATAACCCAGCGGTTACCAACACTAGAGGTGGAAAGTGGGCCCAAAAGGTCCATTCCGATCTGGTCAAAGGGCGTTGTCGGGATCTGGACTGGGTGTAGCGAACCGACTCGTTTCGTTGGAGGTGACTTGCGTCACTGGCAATCGAGGCAGGTCCGAACATGATGCTTCACGGCAGTGGTGAGTCTAGGCCAGTAATATCTCCCTTGAACTCCGCTCAGTGTGCGCGTGTAGCCTAAATGTCCAGATGTTACCTCGTTGTGGCACGCTTGCAACACCTCCGAACGAAAAGTGGTAGGGACGACAAGCAGGTAGGTAGACCCGTCTGACGAAAAGTTCATTTTGTAAAGGACATTGTATCGCAGACAGAACGACGATAGTCCTCTTGTAAAGGTTTTGGGCGAAGGCTGGCTTCGTTCTTCTAAATAATTAATCAAGCCAAGTAGCTCAGGATCGTCACGCTGGTGATTTGCGATGGTTCACGTGTCCAGGATTCCGAGGAACACTGTCTCTTTATCAAAAGAAGCAGCCGACTCTATTGGTGATCCAGATAGGTAGTCGGCGTCCATGTGTCGTTTTGCCGACCTATACACCATCGTTATATCAAACTACTGTAGTCTAAGTCTCCAGCGTGCGAATCGCCCGGAAGGATCTTTCAGGCATGTTAACCAACACAACGAATGGTAGTCACTGATAACCTTTAATTGGTGGCCGTACAAGTATGGGTGAAATTTCACAACTGCCCACACCACGGCGAGGCATTTCTTTTCAGTGGTCGAGTAATTTGCTTCTGCGCGTGACAGAGTTCTGCTTGCGTAAGCGATCACTCTTTCCTTGATGTCCTGGCGCTGCACAAGAACAGCTCCGAGGTCAACATTGCTGGCGTCAGTATGGAGCACTGTAGGGGCTGTCTTATCGAAATGGGCAAGCACGGGGGTCATCTGTAGACGTTGCTGCAAGTCATTGAAAGCAGCTTACTGTTCGTCGTCCATAACAAACGCAACGCCATCCTTCGTGGGACAAGTTAAAGGTGACGCAATGCGCGCAAAACCTGCAATAAATTGCTGATAATATGCACAGACATCCAGAAAACGCCTCACTGCCTTTTTATCTGATGGTGTTGGAAACAGTGCGACGGCAGCAACCTTCTCGGGGTCTGGACGAACTCCTGCGTAACTAACGACATGGCCAAGAAACTGCAGTTCCTCAAAGCAGAAGTGACATTTCTCCGGCTTCAACGTCAGGCCTGCAGCTCGTATGGTCTGCAAGACCATTTGCAATCGTTCAAGGCGTTCGTCAAACGTTGTAGAAAACACAATGATGTCGTCAAGGTATACGAGGCAGGTGCTCCTTTTAAGCCCAGAGAGAACGGTATCCATGAGACGCTGGAAAGTAGAAGGCGTGGAGCACAAGCGAAATGGTAAAACCTTAAACTCGTACAGTCCGTCTGGCGTCACGAAAGCGGTTTTTTCACGATCCCTGGGGTCTACTTCGATTTGCCAATATCCGCTCTTTAAGTTCATGGAAGAGAAGTAACGTGCATTTCGAAGCCTGTCGATCGCATCATCTATGTGGGAAAGCGGGTACACGTCTCTTTTTTGGAACTTGATTTAGCTTTCGATAGTCCACAGAGAAACGCGATCTGCCGTCCTTCTTTTTTATTAGAACAACAGGTGATGCCCAGGAGCTTTTAGACGGTTTAATGACGTCGTATTCAAGCATTTTTGTTACCTGCTGCTCTATCGCTTCTCGTTCTTTTGAAGCGACACGGTACGGATTTTGATGAATTGGTCTAGCCATGTCCTCTGTGATGATTCAGTGCTTGGTCAAGGATGTCCGGCCAACCTTCGAAGTCAACGCAAAACAGTCGTGGACCTCAGCTAGCCGCACAAGCAAGCATTCCCGCTGTTGCTGAGTTAAAGTAGGGCTGACGTCAAGGTTAGGTGCTAGGTTATGTGGGTCTTGTGCAGGTGTTGCTTCGAGTGCTGAAAAGCAGTCACAAACAACTGCGATCTCGTCGAAATTTGTCAATGTTGTGCCTTTTGGAAGGTGCTATCGTTCGGAGGTGAAATTGGTCAACAGCAAGTTCGTTAGGCCGTCGGTGACATTGACTATTCCTCGTGCTACGGAAATCCCGCGAGTGAAAAGCAGCGAGGTTAGTTGGTCGGCGACTCCTTCCCCGTCGAATGGTACGTCACATGCTACTGAAACGAGGAGACATGATCGAGGCGGCACGACTATATTGTGGTCTTTGAGACGAAAGGATTTCTCCTCTGGTGATGTAGGATCAGTCAGACGAGCACTCTCGTAAAATGAAACCACGCGGCCGGGTTGTTGATTATTGCGCCATGCTCCCTGAGAAAGTTCATTTTTATAATTAAATCTTTGCAGCACTCTGGGGGAACAATGAAAGTCGCGACAAAAGAAGAATCTCCTATGCCGATTCTTGCTGTGCATCTTTTAGTAGGAAGCAGCAATTTACAACCCGCTGTTCTTATATGTGGTACTGTCCATGGCGTTTGTTACTTTTCTAAGATGATCAGCCAGCTTGTGACTTATTATGGAAAAATCAGCACCCATATCGACTAAGGCCGTCACTTGCTCTTCATCAATAATTACATTGAAGTCGGCACTCACCATTTCGTCGTTGTTAATATTTGTCGGCATCGAGTAGTTCTGTAGCGGCAGTACTGGGGTCTTTTTATCGTCTTGTGGTCGGGCTGCGACCTTACCCCGAGAGGTCGCCGCCTTTAGTTTCCCTGGTAAGGGCTGGGAGATCTTTTTCCCTGAAGGTCAGTAAAAGTACGTCGGTTCGGTGACGATGTCTGAGCAGGGGATGAAGAGCATGATCTGTCGGCGGAATTGTGCTGGCGATTAGGAAGAGACTCGTGATAGGGAGACCACGTAGTTTAATGTCCTCGAAAACCAGAGTCGTCATGGCGAACAATGTAGTCGGCGTTGGCATGGTGACCATAGTAATCTGGCCGAGATGGGCGAAGCGATGTGTTGCGTTCCCAACGATAGCGAGCTATATGGCTGGCACCACCACAGTTGAAGCAGAGAGGGCGCCGATCGACGAAGCGCCAAGCGTCCGTTCTGCGAGCTTGTGGGTGTCCTATGTCCTTTCGTGGTGATGAGTAAGGCGCTGCAAGGGGTGGCTGGTGGCTGGGAGACATCGGAGACATAGGCCGACGTCTGAAAGCCTCCTGCAATGGTTGCGACGAAGGTGCGGCTGTTGGTGGCTGGTAGTATGATGTAATAGGCGGGACGGGTGGTAGACGGCGGACAGCGTCGGCGTTACTCAGTTGAAAAAAAAGACGGCGGACAGCGTCGGCGTTACTCAGTTGACGCTGATCGCGACCGAGATCAGCAGCTGAAAAAGCGTGCCTTAGTTCGTCACAAACGTATGCGGCAACGGCGATCATTGGTGTATCTACTGGAGGAGTCCGAAGCTTTTGAATTTCTTCTCAGACAATATCTCTGATCAGGTCACGCAGGGAGCCCTGATTGTCCAGAGTCACTGAAGCAGCGTTGATTGGGGTCGTAGTAGACGAGCGATCTTATTGCTTCGATCTTTGGTGCACAGCACGCTCAATGACAGTGGCTTCTCTTATAAAATCGGCCACGGTAGTTGGGGCATTGCGCACAAGTCCAGCGAACAGTTGTTCTCTCACGCCACGCATAAGGTAGCGCAACTTCTTTTCTTCGGACATATCGGAATCAGCCCGACGACATAGGCGCGTCACGTCTTCAGCAAACATTGCCACAGTTTCATTAGGTTTTTGAAGCCTTAACTCGAGCAACTGCCAAGCCCACTCTAAATGGTCGACGCTGGCAAAGGTGTCAATCAGCTGCTGACGAAACTCATCCCACGTGGATATACGACCTTCTCGATTCTCAAGCCACGTGTGAGTGCTTTCATCGAGAGTGAAGTGCGAACGGGTGAGCTTCTGTTGAGCATTTCACTGGTTGATGTCGGCTACGCGTTCGTAATGCTCAAGCCAATCTTCAATGTCTTCATGTGGGGCACCACTGAAGCGATCAGGCACAAGCGGCTGAAGAAGTGTTACCTGGGCTGGATAGGAAACGGGGCTGCCTCGTATTCCTTGGACCAACTGTGGCTGGCTGGCGGAGCCTATTGGTAGAGTTACGTAAGGCCTTGTAGAATGTTCGTCGAAGGAGGCCAGCTCAGAAGATAGGCCTAGCAACCGCCGACTGGAGCGGTGCATCGGTGTCGTAACAGGAGGCTGCGTGTCGGGACTTGATGAACGGCTCTCAGATTGGGTGTTGAGCATCGGCAGGCTCACAACCCAGCGCCTCCATCAGTGTCGCGGTTAAACGTAAGCAGTGCACCGAGACGTTGAGTCCGAGAACCGACGGCGTGTGTTTTTCATGCAGGAGCCAAGAGCAAAAGAGCAAAACAAAAGCACGCCGTCTTCATCAGTCTGCCTTTTCACGAGGCTCTTGGCGCGTACATCCTCTTCGTTCTTTGTTCTGGGTGCAGCAATATCTTGTATGAAATCGCTAAAACACATTACACAAGGCACATAACGTGTTTCTTAGTGCTTGCTTCTTTCTTTTGTCCTACGCTGTTGACCCTGCGACATAGCCCAGCGAGCTTGTCGCGTGCGCATAACATAACTCTTACACCTATTTTTCTAGCGACCTTCTTTAGCCTATGCGAAACTTCGTCTATGTAGGGAGTAACAGCCTTGCTAGAATGGGGCTTGTTGAGTTAGCTGTTGCTTTGTCTCTTATCAGGCACTCTTAGTGACGTTAGGAGAGTGTCGGCAATGGAAGCTAGCAGGGGGTTAGAAAAGCCTGCTTGTTGAAGGTGGTGAACTTGGAGCGAGAAACTGCACTCTATCTGGCCGTGATAAGAGCAAGTTAGAGTTGCCTTTAGGCAGGAAAAAGCGATGCTTCACTTGCCTAGCTTAGGATGGGTGGACGTAAAATAAAGAAGGCTCTTCCTTGAGCAAGGTTCATACCACCAATATACAAGGTCAACCAAACAAAGAATATCCTAGTCTAGGCATTGTAGCTTGTCGTAAAAAATAAACTCCGACTTTAATTTCAGTTGGTTCATTTCACAGCGAATAATGTCAAATATCTCACCGGTACAGGAGTGTGCATTGCCTCATTTTTAGCACCGATTCTTTGTGACCTTTTACTCGCGCGGTATGAAAGAAATCTCATGGCTAACTTTGATCAGACGAGTACAGTTAAAGTGTTCAGCTACGTTGTCGTCTTTTCAGTGTTCTACCGCACTGATCAATTTGACCCTTGGCGAACCACCGATGAGATATTTGACGTTTTTCAGCGTAAAATAAAAAAAAATAGAAATTACGTCAAAGTTTATTTCTGATGGTAAGCTACGATGTCTAGACTTAGAAATGTTTTTTTGTTGATAATGTATGTTAGCGGTACAAACCTTGCTCAAGGAAGAGCCTCCTTCTTTTTACGTCTGCCCATTCTGAGCTAATCAAGTGAAGCATCGCTTTTTCCTGCCTAAAAGGAGCTCTAACTGACTTTTTTCACTATCGAATAGAATGCAGTTTTTTGCTCCAAGCTCACCGCCTTCAACAAACAGGCTTTTATTATCCTCTGCTAACTTCTATTGCCAAGGTTCTCCTAAAGCCACTAAAAGTGCCTGATAAGAGACAAAGCAACAGCTACCGCAACAAGCCTCATTCTAGCAAGGCTGTTAATTTTACATACATCAAGTCTCCCAAAGGCTAAAGAAGGTCACTGGCAAAATAGGTGTAAGTGTTCTGTTCTGCGCACGCGACAAACTCGATGGGCTATGACGCAGGGTCAACCAAGAAGGATTTGAGAAAGAAGCGTGCACCAAGAAACACGCTTTGTGCCATGTTGAATGTGTTTTAGTGATTCTCTACAAGATATTATTTACTTGTGGGCTCGGTTACATTTGCTAAACAGGTCGATGCATGAATGAAGAGTTAAGGCAGCATGCTAACTCTCTAAAAAGCTCCCTTCCCAGCCACTTGGTGGACCGTTGTAAAAAGTGTGGTTGTCGGCCAATTCTTGACAGGTGTGTGATCATGATGTGATATCAAAACCGGCGCGAGAACGAGAGTGAAGCCTTCCACATTCAAAAATTTGTGCTTACTGTATTAGCGTACCCTCAATTTTTCTTCACGGCTGTGAAATTAGTTATCCGGGGTCCACTGATATGACCACTTCTTGATAAGGTACACCGTATGGAGCATGTATGTGCAATTCGCTTATGTTGCATGATTATTCACAGATTCTGTTTCCTATATATTGCAATTGGTTTGCAATAAGCTTTTGTTGTTAGTTAAACGCTCTGTTTTCGTATATTCTATCCCCTTTTGTCGTTGCGCTGTTAAGCACTTTAATTGTGCTTAACAGCGCAACGACAAATGGGGACCAACCAGCCCTAACAAGCACTTTGTTAGTCTTGGATGCATATATGCCAGTGAAATCGCACAAATGTTATTGAGCTTCGAAGAATTTACACATAGACTTTTACTTAACATGTAGACAAACTTTAGTACAGAAGGAAGGAGCAATACTTTTAAAATGAAGTTTTGCACAAAGAACAGTGAAACGACATTCTGGTAAGTTCATAAGACAGTTACCTACGTGACCAAAAATGTTTTTCTCTCTCTAATAATGTACTGTTTCACTGTTTTCAATGCAGTAAATCAGCACAATGTTCTTCTAATACATTTGAGATGGTCACTAAAATAGCTTGGACGTTTGGCGTGGAATATTGACCCATTAGTGAATCAACCTTTAAGATTGGAGACATCTAGGCCGTTCACTTTTTCATACAACTCTGTTAACATTATGCATCTGTACACAGTTTTCTACACACACTGCTGTGAATCTGATGGCAAACTGATACTCATATTGAAAAAATAAATAGGTATATAGAACACATAGCTTCAGATGGAGCCTTTCCCATAAGAGGAATGTTCCGAAAATCTACAAAATAGTTGGTGCACCCTATAAGTAGCGTCCACCACTGATTCAACCCTTTGGGTGAGGTCGTGAGCCCGGAACAGCTGCTTTCAGGTTGTGATAAAGAGTGCACTGCATCATCAGCACCCAGTCCATCGTAGAAGGCGTAGTGTGCTGTCCTTTCAACATTCTGCATGTAGGACATGCACAACATTCAACTAAACATTTAAAAATACTGGGAACAATCAGCACCTCATTATGACGTATATTATAATTGATAGCTCTTGATTCCCCACTTCAGCTTTACCACTATTCACCATTACGTTTAGAAGCATCTGTGCATAGTAGTGTACAAATGCAAGGGCCGTGGGTGAGTCTACACCATGGTTCATCGAAAACCTCAACAAATGTACGTAGTGGTTAAAAAAGTGCCTCTCTCTTCAATCACGCACCTACCAAGAAGTTTTAAATATTCCGGGATGCTCAAATTTGCGCCTTTATACCAATATTTTTTGCTTAGCTAGAATACCCTAACCAAACGGCCCCTACAATGGGTGACAAAAAATTATATAAACCGATTCAGAGAGAGAAGTAGCAATATTTATCGTTCGCTTTGAAGAATCCTTTTATAGACATATACACATCACAGATGTACAAACTACTGCATGAAACTAGCGTAAAGCATCGAGCGAGTGCAATCTGGGGGAATCAACAGCACTTAAACAATGACGACTACTGCTCGAAACACAGCACTGTGTATTTGTGGAAGCTCAGCTCTAAATTTCTTCTCCAGTTACATAAAACTGGTATACTAGATAATTTTGAAATATGTGTTTGACAGTGCTTATTGGTTAACAAAATGATTCCTTCAGGGCACAAGTAAGGCTGACTACTCTCAAAAATTATTAAGACATGCCAACCTTATTCTTCTTCGAGTGCATGCATAATCAGCTTTATTGAAGTTGAATTTCTCTTATACATAAAAATAGCTATGCAACACATAATGTATCACAAGTGGGTTAAATAGATGCTCGATATGCTTTGAACTGCTAGACACTAAATATGTAATAAATGTAAAAAACGCACGACTTATTGCAGAAGATGCTAACAGAAATATATGCATGTATCACTTATTAGTTGGATCAGTTTGTTTCATTCGTAAGGATGAAACCTGCAGAGACAAAACGCATGATTCATACAAGTGCTCTTAGGTCTGCTTTCTTGCATCCACAGCCACCTGTGTCGTCGTCCTCATTTTGTTTTTCGTGAGCGCGTTCTTCGTGACTAACTATGCCTACACCATTATCAGTTATTACTAGCTTGTTATTATTAACATTATTAGCTGTATCAGTGTAACTGAAAGTTTTGTGTAGGTGTGTGTCAGTACTTTTTGGCTAAGCTTTCATGTAACCACAGCGCCAAAACCATACACCAAAATATTTAGAAATATTCTATTCTACAATATTCTATGTGCCGCACTACCACGGTGCGAAAATGCAAAAATAGGATGTGAGCAACTGAGTGGGGCTGCTCCAGCTCTAACCAAAGCAGATCAATATTTCTATAGCCTGATTATCTACAATATACAAGTATAGATATAAACAAATCTAACAAGGCATAAAAAAGCGCAAATTGCTGACCAGACAAGGTACATATAGTTTATTTGGTTAGCTGCATGGGTTTCAACAAAACACAAGTCACGCCGATGCAAAGCAATGAAATCAAAGGGGTACTGATACAAATTTTCAATACTTTTGAATTGTTGCTTTAAATAGCATATCTACTCGCATCATCAACGCGCCCCTAACTTCAGTCGTTGAAATCTGGATTTTGTTTCTCCCTCGTAATGAACTTGCCCCATTTGTCGACTGCAGTCCCGCTAACTCACAACTGGTACCTCATTGCCCGTTGATCTGTTTCGTTTTTTTTATTGTTATTATGCCATCCCTTTCGGCCACCTCAGCTCCCTCATCACCCATCCTTTTTTTCACCCGCTGTCGCGCGCTTTGAGGTCTGTCTGTAAACGGCGCTTCCCCGTTTTTTTTAACCGTGTGCCACAGCGGGGTTCACTACGAACGCTGCGACTTTTGAGACATTGCAGCTGATAAGCACACAGCGAGCGAAGGTCACGAAGCTACCGACGCCAAGGGAGTGTCACTTCCTGCAATTACGAGTATAGCGGGCAAATCAAGAGTTTCCAGGCAAGCATTTCTGCACTACGTTGTTCATTTGCACGAAAGCTTACCTTTTCAGCGACTGCACGAAATCTAAAAGCGTTCTCCATGTAGCTCCCAGCGTAGACTCTGTTGAATGCTTGATCAGAAACAACGCAGGAAGGAAAGGTAGGAGAGGCCCTGAAGTCTCTCGTTGTAAAGCCGCGATAAAGCCGGAAGTCGACCATATTGACTGGGGAAATTCTCCTCTCTTGTTTACATCCGAAAGTAAAGCAGAAGGCGCGACTCTCTCTTCTGCTAAGAAAGCACGTGAGCTGCGCAGTGCGCGTATCGTGATGATCCCAAACTAATGGAACGGGGCTCAACACTCTGGGCCAGCGCGACACCTTCGGCGAAATCATTTCGTCCCAGTATTAACAGCGAGTAACAGCTCACCGACAACTAAGCAAGTACAAGAGAACGTGCGCTAGAGGCACTGCCAACGATGAGTGTTTTCACGTCATTATTTCAGCAACTGTACAGACAACACGATCGGCCGTACGCTTTCTACGGTTGCATTCCGCCGCGTGGCCGACGCAGCGTCCGGCCAATGTGTCCGTGTTCCGCGTAAAACTCACTGGCGTCAGCATTCTGCGACCGTGGTGACTTTGAGCACGGTGCAAGTGACACTTGAACGCGGTTGCTGTTACGTTGAGATTGCATGCAATGCTTGAGGAGAGTATACTAAGCGGAAGAGAAAAGGTGTTTTAATACGCACATGCAAGTTGTTACTGTACACACCCAACATGAAACTACGTATGTGCACAGGTCCTCATTGCATCTTGCTGGTCTCATCAGCGTCGTTCGTTGTCACAAGCAGGAACACTGCCCAACCTTCACTGACCTGCAAGGTGTTCGTGATCGTTTCGCTTCGTCATGGTGCCCAACGCAATTTCGCTGAACACTAATTGCTTCATCCACGTCATCCGCCACACGACATATGAATATGCACTCGTTATACGCTCTGTCGAAACCCCCTGATGGACAAAAGGATTTACAAACGCTGCTAAGAGTACAGTAACTCCCAAAAACAGTGCATAAACAATAACGTGGCGCAGAGCTGGATATTTACCGCCATGGCTCAGCACAAAACCTGGTGAGGCACACATGCCACCGCTAGCCGCGGCCGCTCACACTGCTAGACCAGCTTCACTGCGCAGCACGTAACCATAGCAACACCGCCATTGTGTCCAGTGAATATGGCCGCAATGATGTCATTTCCTCCACACTTTTCACGCCAGGTGCTGGCTGGGCAAGCCCTCTCTTACCTTTCCTTCCTCTGCGTCAGAAACACTCTGCTTGCGGCGTGCACAAGCTTAACCGAAAGCCGTTGAGAGAGAGAAGACGCACTCCTCCGCACCGAAGTTGTTCTGTACTTGCCGACGCGCCACAGATTGCAGTGACACGTACATGATTGCAGAGACACGTACTATATATATTTAAGCGCGAGTTGAACAGTGACAGCCATAGAAGTACATATCCACGACAAATCAAGTGAATGGTAAAACAATCCGCCACCATCAGCCTGCAGCAAACACGCAGATGACATGTTGCCACCCAATTCAAAGTCTGCCTGTTGACGATGGCGATGCGCAGTTGTCCCGAGACCTGAAGACCGAAAGCGAAATTCATAACAGCACCGTTTTATACTATAATTTCGAAGTTAGGTCAAGCCACCAAAATACAGTGTAATATTTTACGCTTGAGAACTTATTAATTTGCTAGCGGAGCATCAAAGTCTTTTTTTTTTTTGCCACTGACGTGTGCAGGCGGCAAATGCGTAGCCTTCATGATGCAGATTTTTCTTTTCCTGAGTGAGGCGTAACTGCGGCGTGTTTCCGACAATTTGGCGTCCACATTTTTTACTTGTGCATCATAGATATAAATAGGAAGCTTTGGAAGGGCGGGGAGGTTTTTCCGTATTTGACACATCTTTACCCTTTTTCATGTTCGTTTGAAGACCTTTTTATTTAAAATGAGCCACATCTAGAACCAAAACAAGGTCAAATAACGCTGCATTGGCATGCACATGTTATCAACGTTCTTCTAGAACAGTAATAGTTATATATATTATTTTAATATTACTGTTTTAGAGGAAAGAATAAAATATGTATAAGCCAATTGAGTGACGTTTCAGCAGCTTTGGGACCAGGAATTGGCCCATATTGAAAAAAAGCTTCCGATTTGGATCCGCACGTATACAACCACAGGCATCCATATGGATCAGGCCCCCTTCTTTCCTCTTCTTATCCCCCTCCATACATAAATGCTAGCAAAACCCTTGCTGTGCTATTAGCTTATTTTAAATAACACTCTGCCATTGAGCAAGAACCTGAGGATTATGCTTTTTTTACCGACAAAGTATGAATGACGCTTGCTTTTATATCATGTCTCAAATTTCGTGCGAGCATACGATTGTGCGATTATCAGTGCATTGCAACGCCATAGTAAGAACTGTCAGTTAGAATGCTGCAATTAATCAATTACACTCCCTTTTTGCGGCAAGAGTACAGTGCGCAAGTATCGCCTGCAATTGTACACATGTATTTTTTTACTACGCCCAAGCGCTCAAATCAAGAAAATAAAAAAAGAGCAGTAAGTGCCCACAGAGTGGTGCGTCCAATTGGACGAGTTCACCCGTTCTTAGTGAATGTGCACCAAGCTTGTCTTATGGCACGGCATGCATGCACAGCAGCTGCATCCGAGTAAGCTCAGCTAGTTAGTTCCAAACATGCCTAGCTCCATAGCAATGCAAACGCTGCAAACAGTTAATTGGATTTGATTCATCCACATTGATCTAAATAAATCTCACTGAATAAATCAGCGACCTGTGGATTAATGCGAAATACTGCAGTATGAGGAAATATCACCCCATTGTAAATAAAACAGGACCTCTAGTACAAAAACGTAGGGTGATTTCAAATGAAAAAACGCGAACGATATCCTGTCGAAAACCATATGTAATAATTTCATATTATGTTTAAGCGCGACATAGGCTTTTTAACCGATGTCTCTGTGAGAGCTAGTGATGAATAGACATGAATGGCAGTAAAATAATTTTCAGTAAGAGTCACAAAAAGTCAACCGATGAATTCAGTTGTTACACATGTGAGGAATCTTCTGAATAATCGAAATAAGGGGCGGTGTCTTAAATATATTATATAGCACGATATATTTTGTTGAATGAAACGTGAAATAAAAATGAATGACGAAACATCAATCTTTTCACCAGATCTTCGGGATGCGGACTGATTGCATCCTTTTCGATGTGATATGTATTGATGCTTTAAACTATACACATAGGTGCAACATTCAAGAAAACACTCTTGGGTGCAGCTTGCGAACATACACCTTTAAAACACCAAAAAAGCTGAATGGGTGTAAAAAAAGTGTAATTACGTCAATTACACCCGTTCGAATAACGTTGGCAGAAAAAATAGCTGTAAGAACGGTGATTTATTGAAAAATCCACTCTTAAAGGTGGGAAATGGTTTGCAGTGCACTCGCAAGTATCTGAACGCGGTGAGTGTGATTGAGTGCTGATGGCGGTGAGTATATAGGCGTGAATATGAAAGCGAGTGTGCATAAAATCTCAGTAGTGGTGAGTATGAACGTCACTGAGAACTGAGAACAACTCATGATGATTAGTAGAGGCGAGTATGAACGTGAGTGAGTACACACGAGTGTGAACGTGAATGTGAATCGGAGAATGTGAGTAGCAGTGAGTACGAGCGTGAGTACTCTAGCGTGTTAAAGTAGGTAAGTGTGAACCTGAGTGAGAACTACAGAAGGGAGTAGGAATGAGTAAGAACGTTACTGAGCACCCCTGAGTGAGCGGACCTGAGTGTGAACGTGAGTGAGAACTCGTGAGGGTCAATAGAAGCGAGTACAAACTTGAATACTTATGAGTGTGAATAGGCATGAGTATGAACATGAGTGAGCACTCGTGAGTGTGCATACTACGCGATATTTTTATTCGCACCACGGTGGAAGCTACAGAGGTGAAAAAGCTGCACACTCTCACGCCAAGAAAGAGCGCCTACTTTATTCACTGATTCTAAGATTTGCCTCACCCGAATAAATGAATCTATCTTCATTTTCAAAATACAAAAAGTATTGGAAGCCATTCTGCACTTTAAAAAGTCTGCACTTTAATTTGTTTCTTTTTCTATTTTGTGGGCAGCACTGATTTACTCACGTTACTCTCTCCGTAAACATGACGTCCGAGATGCCGCCTGATACGTGTGCGGCCGCAAACTCGCCGTTTGGTTCTCCGAAGTAACTTCACTCCAAATGTGACAGAAAAAGACCATCAAAACACATCGAACAAGTCTGCAATGACGCCGAAAGTGAGGCATCGTCAGCCTAACTTGTCTACAAATGCGAAGTGGCGGACTGCCGCCGAGCTCACCAGAGAAAGCGAGCGGTCTAGCGAATCAAGGTTGAGTGTCTGTGGGCCCACTTGCCTCTTCAAAGCCTTTGAATTTGAATTCCTCTGGCTGAGCGGAGAAGCGCATCACGGGCAAGACGCTGGTGCCGGGCTATGAAACGTTTGCATTGGCAGCAATGTGGCGCAAAGTGCACAACCACTTCATGCGCAATAAAATACTTAAGACCGAGAAGTTATACCCAAAGTCTTGGTCAGTGACTCTTACATGAACGTGCAGACCATCACCACTCGTAATATCCAAATGATGCGGAGTACCTGGGGTACGCCTTCCAAAAAAAATTGCGCTGCTCGAAACAGACGGCACCGTTGCTTTACGACGAAAGTATCTCCGAACGAACCGACAACTGCATTATTTCTGCAAACTTTCTGTTTACTACGCATGGCTGTAGGTAAAAAAAATAAGTTGACGCGAATGATGGCGTGTGTGTGTGCCTACTGGTTAGCAAAAGCATAGGTGTACTTTGCATTTCTGATCACCAAACGTGTGATATTGACGTGAATGATGAAAACTAAGTCGCAGATAAATTCCTCATTAAGATAGGGTGATTGTTCATGCTTGCGCCTGTACGGTGAATAATAGCATTCACCGGAGATTCTGTTCCACGCGGTGAAGGTTTAACTCAGCGTTGTGCGTTCAATCATTTCCCGTAGCACAGTTTTGAAAGCACACACTGCCGTTTTTTCGTGTAAGGAAGCTCAATGGCTTGGTTTAAGGGATAGCTAGTGATGGTCCTTTGAAAATCACATTTTATTGTGCGAATAAGCTGAACACGTTTTGAGCATTGCAGACATGGCTATATTATCATTGATATACAGTCTGCATGGGCGTAGCCAGAAAGTTATTACGGAGGCCGGGAGGGAGGTGGGGCTTCAGTTTCGTCGGAGCTAGGAGCTGGGTCGAAATATAGTATCAAGTGTCATTTTGTGCTCTATATTCCGTGGGGAAAAATTGGCACATACCACGTGCAATTGGAATCGATGATATGCGAAGCATGATTCAGAAATGTCGATATGTCATTTTAGAATCAGCACAACGTTACGAGGTGAAGGTAACTTATGCCGTATACATGTCTTCCGTGTCATAATTATAATGCTTGGATGAGTCGTTTACTTGTGTCATCTATTCACGTCACATGATACAAAATTTATTATATGTGGAGCTAGCGAAACGGCCACGAGCATTATATGAGCGCCGTATGTTGTCATGTTCTTACATGACGTGCGTGTCAGGATTATTATATTTCCACCTGTCATATGTTTCGCCATCCATTCACGTCACGTAGCTCCAAACTTGGTGTATGTGGAACTAGCTAAACGGCCGCAAGCGCATCATGAAGGGTCCAATGTACTCCAATATAGCGTTGACGCGCGCACCCACTGGGTACAGCGACGCTATGTTAGCAAAACGGGAGCGCCCTTAGTCTGACGCCAGGCGCGGCCAGGGTGAGTCGGCACAGCTCGATGGCAACCAGCGCGACATGCGACATGCTGCATTTCGCGCCAATGCGTTACCCAGACAACACTGCGTCTCCCTCATTTCGGGACAGAGCGACGCCGGACGCACTGCTACGCGCATGCTTCAAAGCAGTGCAGTGCGGTGCACGCCTGCGATTATATGGCAGCACTGGCGCCTCACGTAGCAACGCCGGCGAGCACGCACACCGTGTCCCGTCAAAATGTGTTGTCATTTTGACTATCGCATGTAGACAAGTTTTCAGATGACACGCATCTCTTGATTATCGTTGTAGACGAAGAAAATGCTTAACAGCACAAACGACAGGAGCGGATAGAAGAGACGAGAATAAAGCGCTCAACTAACAGCCAAAGTTTAATGCAAACCAACTGCAATATATAGAAAAACAGAATCTGCACATAACCACGCAACATCAGCAAAATCACACATACATGTGCCTAACGGCCTACCTCATTAAAAGCCAGTCATATCAGTGGACCTTAGATAACTAATTTCAAGGCCGTGAAGAAATATCGAAGGTACGCTAACACAGGGAGCACCAAATTGTTGAATGCAGAAGGCTTCACTAATCTCTCGCTCGCACTGATTTTTATATGACCCGATAATCACACACTTATTAAGAATTCACTTACAACCACACTTTTTATATTGTTCCGCCAAGTGGCTGGGAACGGAGCCTTTTACAGAGTAAGCGTGCTCCTTCAACCGATCATTATAGCGTCGGCCTGTTTGGCCAATGTAGCAGAGCCGACATGTAAACAATATCTGATAATTTTGCTGATGTTGCGTGGTAATGCGCAGATTCTGTTTTCCTCTATATTGTAGTTGGTTTTCAATAAATATTGGTTGTTAGTTCAGTGCTCTGTTCTCGTCTCTTTCATACCCTTCTGTTGTTTGCGCTGTTAAGCACTTTCTTCGTGTATCATGCAGCACCAACCGGCGGAATCAAGCACTTAGTAATGATTATCATGTTTGCACCAGTGACATACCTTCGTCATTAATTGACGTCATGTATTACCAAATTTTGCACAAGTGAAGTCAGCGAAATGGCCACGAGCGCATCATCAGTGTGGCATGTTGTCATGTTGTTACATCACACGCATGTCGTCATTATTGTGTTTGGATGTGTCTTACCTATGCCATCTGTTCGCTTCATGTAATATCGGGTTTGGCACATGTGAAGCTAGCGAAACGGCCGCGAGCGCATCATGAGCGCAGCGCGTAGTCATTTTGCTACATGACACGCATCTCAAGTTTATCATGTCTGCATCAGTCACACACCTTAACCATCCATTCACGTACTTTAATACCAAATTTGGTATATGTAACGCTAGCGAAACGGCCGCGAGCGTATCATGAGTGTGGCATGTAGTCATGTTTTACATGGAACCCAAGTCATGGTTTATGCCATAGCAAGTTTGGTATTGATATCATTATCGAAGCAGCCAGCAGAGCTAAGAGTCGTAGGTGGCTAGATAGATAGATAGATAGATAGATAGATAGATAGATAGATAGATAGATAGATAGATAGATAGATAGATAGATAGATAGATAGATAGATAGACAGACAGACAGACAGACAGACAGACAGACAGACTGACTGATAGATAGATAGATAGATAGATAGATAGATAGATAGATAGATAGATAGATAGATAGATAGATAGATAGATAGATAGATTAGCTCAGAGTCACTGAAATTTGTTAAGAAATGCTTTGAATTTAAAATTTGAGAGAAGGGGAAAAAGACACGACCCGGAATAACAACCTCTGAATATGCTTCTAGAATCCCTAAACATGTTTTAAAGATTGGCTTCATTCTTTCACAGAGAACGTTTTACCAGCTTATTTACGGTATACGTATTCCGTTAGGTTTGGTCAGCGCCCTTCTTTTGATATTAAACAGAGGCATAACATCGTGTGAATGCTGTCTGCTTTGTTAATGGGCTCTTGCCAGCAGAAGTGCACTGTTAACAATAAGACTTCTTTCTCCTTGAGAGGACCATTCCCTACCTTGACGAGACCTAGGTAAACGCTGGCCACTCAAAGGGGAGAGTTTAGGCAGACGTCAGCGTGATGACTCGGCAAGGCACATTTTGTCCAGGGCTCTCCACTGGCCTCTGTGCACCGAGCGGTAAAAGAGGACGCCTAATCACTTTGCGTGCTGGAAGTGCAAAAGGCTTTGTTCATGCAGCCGCCCTAGTTTTCTGTGCCAAGAAGGGTGCTGGTGATATCCACGCAGAAACGGACGCTTTGCGTCTCCCGAAATGGTTTGTCGTACCGCTGCAACCTAATATTGAGCCACGCAGTGAGATCGTGATGTATAATGCATAGTATGACACTGCTCAAGTTGAGAAACTACCTAGCTTCTGATCGAGAACAGCGAAAAACCAGTCTTGATTGATACTGAGAAAAATTTATTTCTTGAATAACCAAGTGAAATGTAAACTGCTGCAGCTCGTTAAGCAGAATAAACATTTCTTTCTTGCTTACCAGGTTGATAAACTTGTCATTGCTCCTGAGAATGAGGTTGTGTGCCGGCCCCCTTACCAGTGCGAGCTAAATCTTATTGAGCTTATATGGAGCCAAGTCAGTCAAAGGCTAAGGTGCTTCAAGAAACAGACTTTAAGATGTGATCTGTCCAGATGCTGCTGCAGCTCTGAAGCTGATGTTATCTTGCACAATAAATTTAAAATTCTTGAAAGAAGGCTTTGCCACTAAACCAGACCAGCGATAGAACGTCATAGCTAAACGAGCTACGGCACCTAAACCATAGAGTTTCTTAAAATTAACTAGTGGGAACCCTGCGGCTGGTGAACATTGCAATGAAGGGTATGACGCGAATTGGCCTAGTCTTTGTGCGTGTGGGTGGCGAAGGGACTTCTAGCTTTGCTTATTTCTGTGTTTTGATTTTGTTTTGAAGGAAACAACAAACCGTTTATCACCTCGTATCACCTCAGCGCTACGCCAAAAAAATGGAGGTGGTGAAGTGTTACTGCAAAACATTTACCCAATGTGTGTTTCCTGACAAAGCAGCTTCAAACCAAGCAAAACCAGAATGAGTGCAAAGCATGAATACTAGGCAAATCCACGACATACCCATCATGACCATGCCCGCTGAAATGCCGTGCGTTGCAGCTTCTATAGACACAAACGCCAGATTTCCTTCTGATGTATATTTAGGAAACTATATGGCCTAAACAGGGCAGCTATCACGCGCCTTCTGGCGGCATCTGTTCTTGCTTATTTACTAGGACAAGTTCTGGTATTGAGCGATATTTTGTGACAGTGACGCACTTCACGGCAGTACAGTGTCTCTGCTGCAGATGACGACAGCAAGATGAGAACCCTCACTTCATTTGCCCCTCGAAGCACTGCTTAGTGAATTCGCAGTTACGCCTAGAATATGTGGGTTAGTTGTAAATTCGCCATAGCTAGGAATCGGGCGCTTCTTAGAACACTTAGAAAGGTGATTGACGACTTTCATGTTTCCAGTGGCCATATAAGGATTTGCTGTTTCGTGTTTCTCATTCCGTTTGGGTCGTCATTTCCGCTCCCTGAGTGGTCGTTCAACCGGTTAGTCAAGTAAACGAGTCGGAAGCACAAATTGCGGTAATGTCAAAATAATAGGTACGCGCACATTGTGAAACAATATGCGCTCCCTGATTGGTTGTTCAACCTGTCAGTCAAGTTAGGAGTCGGAAGCAGGAATTGTGGCGACATCAAAATGACGATTACGCGCTCATTATGCAAAAATAAACTGAAACAGTTCCATGCTAGGGCCGAACTGCCAGCGAGTGAGCCCTTCGCAAACAGAATAGGAAAAATGGCAGTGTCGACTGAGCTGGCGACCTTCGCTGTGGCTTTGGGCTATACTTACACACGGCTTACAACGAGCTCCGGAGGAACGTTGAGGTTGCGCTTGACATGCCAGACGCCCAGTTTGGGTGTAACTTTCGCTCGAGTAAAGAAACAGCGTTGTGATTGCCTGACAAAGTCGTCGATGAACTCGCGAGCACCTGCGCACTTGGTGGAGCGGCAGAGGTGTGCGTCCCGCGATTCTTCACCGTCAATCCTTCCAGTCGTCGGTGGGAGGCAAGGAGACTTTAGTGGTGGCACGGCCCGCGGTCAGCTTCTGTGTGCGACGTGTGGCTCAAGCTATCGTCAACACCGGAACCCGCAACAAGTAAGTTCACTTCCAGAGGACGGCGGTAGAGAAAGCAGCCGTAAAGAAGAATTTCAGGCCTCTACCTAGTAGATGCGTTGGCGGCAGCATCACTGCAGTGAGGAATGATCAGAAGGCGGCCTGCTGGCAACGCGAAAGTTATTTTGCCCTCAACGTCAAGTTCGTAAATCGCGGTGTTCTTATTATCTCGTACTTCTTTTTTCCCAGTGAACCATGACTCATAGTGCTCACGATTTTCTCACAGTTTCGTCGCGGACGTGGGGATTCTCGTTGTGGACCCACTGTGACCGGGGTCGGACGAAGACAGCCACATATGCGTGGGTCCGCGAATCCACCTGGCGAGTACCGTTTCAGTGAGAAGTAAATCTATTCTATTCGTTTCACTAGTAATGCCTGTCTTTTGTATATCAAAAGATTTACTCGGGGAATGTTAAAACTTCAGGGCCCTGGTGAGTGGCCTAATGTTGCATGCTATCGGTGGACAACCTCTCAGCCCTCTACTATGGTGTCTCTCATAATCATATGGTGGTTTCAGCTCGTTGAACGCCTGCTGTTACTAATATAAAAGCACGGAAGTGCACAAATGGCAATGCAAGGTATGACTGCTTACGCTAAGGTGGCGCCAACTCGCACGTGTCGATTCGGGTTAGGTTCGGACTGTCACGGCGGATGGACGTGTTTTTTGGGTGCTCCCGTTCGACTGCACAGATAAGTGGTTTCGCAAGTATTGAGCTTGTTTTTATAACAATAAGGCAGCAGTTAAAACTTTTGTAGCACCCATTTTATTGTATGGCTTTTTCGGGGGTTAGTAACCAGGTATTTATTATTTTGTGCATGTGCGTGTGTGTGTGTGTTTGATTTTTTTTGTTTTTTGTTGTTCTTCTTTCCACCCCCTGGGGGAAGTGCACGTAACTTGAATATGCAAATTTTTGTAGTAGAGCTCAGACTTTTACTTTTTCATAGGGCAGGGCTCGAGTTTTGTAATTATTGAGTAAGACAAGTCATACGAATAATTGGTGCCAGAAAGACATGATTAAAAAGACTGTAAAGTGTTAAGGATGTGGAGTGGGTGTGAAAGTGGACCCAAGTGTAGAAGCGAATAGAGAAGAGACTGATACGAAGTGTAGGCAATGTGAGGTCAAGGGAAAAAGTGGAGACAATGATGGTTGTCTAGAGTGAACTGCTGATTAGAATCACCGAGCTCGAGACTGCGTTGGCGATAGTGCAAGAGAAAACGAGAGCAAATGGGAGAAAGACTGAAGTTGGACGAAGAAGCGCTAGCCAAGGTGAACAGAGGAGCGGCCTACGGAGAGAACAGTGAAGAACCGGCCACCAGAAAAGCGGAGAAGAAAGAGCAAGCAAGTTTAAAAAAAACACGTTCAGCCGGTCCAATTGTCGCAAGGCTCGGGTTCAGCGAAGTAGTGGAGGGGCTGGGAGGGGACAAAGCAGCTGGCGGCACAGGTGCAAGTAACCCCCAGGTGCAGGACGCTTCAGCAGAAAAGTCACAGCATGTGATAATCCCCAGGGGCTCGAATTTAAATCAATGCACAGAAGCCATCAAAAAGAGGGTAAGAGGTGACCAGAGGGTTAGAGTAGGGGCGTTGCCAGGATGCAAGCTGGAAGCAGTCATGAGGCAAGTGAGTGCGAAACACAAAACTACAGCTGATAGACAAAACCTCGTGATCATTTTTGGTGACTAAAACGATGTCTTAAATGAAGATACCGCACGACTAGCAACCACACTCGGGAAAGGCGGCGATGACATGCGCGCCACTTCTCCTCAGGTACCGGTAGTGATGTGCACGATACTGGAGGTACCGGTGCGTGATAGCAGCCTGCAAAGAGCGGTTGTCAACGCAAACCAAGAGATATGGCGGATGAGTCGAGAGAAAGGCTTTGAGGTGATGGAAATAAACAGAGAGGTGCATAGGTGGGGTGGTTTTCAAGGAGACAGAATTCACTTCGATGGGCGGCTAGGTCATGAGGTGGGTTGGCAAATCGCAGAATCTGCCGCAGTAGCTTTTGGGGGAGGGGGGTCAAGCGGGCCCTTCGGGGTGCAGGATAGATAGTAACGAGGAAAACAACCAGGTAGACTCTCTGACAGGTGGTATGGACAGGTATGATTCCAAAGAGGCACCAGTATATAAGATAGGTAGAGTCAGGGGCAGAAATAGACGTTGCCACGAGCACCGAGTCAATTCCGACATAGGGTATATTAACATGCAGGTTGGTAGGAACAGGCTGCAGTGGGAAGAGATAGAAGAACAGCTAAGGGAGGAGAGGCCGATGGTATACGTTTTTGTAGAAACACATCTCAGGGATATGGAACAGCCTCCGAACTATACGGACTACGCGTGGGAATATTGTAATAGAACAGAAGGCAGCGAAAAGGGGGGTAGTATTGGGGCATTCATTCATAAAAGTACACACTGGCGAAGGGTCAAGCAGGAGTGCAAGGAACATTTATGGCTAAAAGGAAGAGTGGCCGGGCAAATGACACTCCTTGGTTTCGTGTACGTGTGGATGGGAGCAGAGGCTAGAGAGAAAAACCTGGCGATAGTAGAGAGTGTATCAAAGGACATTCAGGAGTTAGGAGGAGAGTGTAAGATAATTAAACTAGGAGATATGAATGCGCACATAGAAGATATATATGAGTATACCGACCCGATAGGCAAAATGATCATGGATATGTGTCAAAGGTATGATTTGATCATTTGCGACAGTACCGAGAAGTGTGAAGGGCAAATAACACGGGAGGTAGGAAGGCTGCAGGCGACGATAAATACGCACTGATGTCACATAGAATGTATGATAAGCTCAGGGGAATGCACTTGAAGGAGGTGGCTCCAGAAGTCTGGGTAGTGATCACAAACGCATCAAGCTAAGTTTTGGGAGAACAGTGAAAGTGGGAAGGAGACAAGATGAGCTACTACAGAAAAATTTTTATTCAGAAAGGCAAATTGAAATAGCCAATAAACAAATTGAGAAAGTAATCACGGAGGATAATAAGACAGTGTGGACATACATGAATCTAATTAGACTCTTTGAGCTAGAGCTTGCTAAGACGCGCAGCAAGTCACCCCGGAAAAGAAGACTCAAACCCAAAAGTTAGTGGGATGAGGAAGTTATGAGAGCCATATCAAAACGTCAGGAAGCCTCTAGGGAACCGAGACATGCTAAGCAGCGGGGTGAACTGACAGATGATGTTGAAAAAAAAAAGGGAAACCTTTCTAAGCTGTAAAAGAGCTGCATCTCTTCTGATCAATGAAAAGATCGGAAGAAAGTGAGCGTAGTGGCTGGCACAAGTACATAAAAAAGATAGAAAGGCAGCTGCGAAATGTTGCAACCATTTAAACTCCCTAAGAAATGAGACGAGCCTAGAGCAGAGGTTTTTTACTACAGCTCAAGGTGCTAGGCTAGAAGGGGACGAAGCTATTGAATATATAAGAACAATGGTGACAGAAAAATTTCAGCAAAAAAGTGCTCTATGCACCACAATAGACAAGGATGAATCAAGTGGTGCAATGGCTCCATTTTCACAACGAGAGTAGGGAAGGGCTGAGAAAAGGGTTGCTAGTAGTACATCAAGAGGCCCAGGCAGCATCTCAATTATGTGGATAAAGACATTAGGTCCAAAGTCTAAGCAGGCTATGAGAGAGGCCGCGACCAAAATAATAATTGATAGCAAAGCTCCTGATGAATGGAAACTTAGCAGGATGAGCATGATCTATAAAGGAAATGAGGACAAAGCTGACATAAACAACTACCGTCCTATAACAGTGACATCAGTGGTCTACAGGCTGGCGATGCAGATTATAAACGAAAGACTGCAGGCATATATAGAGGATGAGGGGGTGCTAGGGAAACTGCAGAATGGGTTTCGGAAACACAGGAGGTTGGAAGACAATCTGTTTGCACTGACGCAGTGCATCTAAATGGCAGAAAAGGAACACAGACCCCTGTGGCTAGCATTTTTGGATATCAAGGGAGCGCACAATCACGTGTCTCAAGAGAAATTGTGGGGAATACTGGACACACTAGGCGTGGAAGATGTAGTCACTAATCTTTAGGAAGATATCCATAAAGGTAAGAAGGTAGTTATAAAGTGGGAAAAACAGGTATCCAAGCCTGCAAAGGTAAAACGGGGGCTTAGGCAGGGGTGTCCCCTGTCACCTTTATTATTTATGATGTACCTACAAATATTAGAGGCCAAATTACAGGGAAGTGAACTGGTCTTTAACCTCTCTTTCATCAAACAAGGAAAATTCTTTGAACAGGCTCTACGAGCATTGATGTACGCAGATGATATAGTGCTAGTGGCCGACAACAAGGAAGATTTGCAGAGATTGGTGGACATCTGTGGTAATGAGGGAGATAGGTTTGATTTCAGATTCAGTAAAGAAAAATCAGCAGTCATGATTTTAATGACAATAGAGATAGTGAGCCTAGAATACAGTAGGTCACGCTAGAGGTAACAGATAAATACAAATATTGGGGCGTAAGGATAAGCGATGGGGCCGCGTACCTAAGGGAACACAAAATATACGTGACACCTAAAGGTAACAAGAATGCAGTGGTAATGAAAAACAGGGCGCTATGCAATTACAAAAGTTTTGATGTTGTTACAAGCTGCCACTTTAGCATCGCCAGCGCGAAGTCGGCGACGGGAATGACAGCAGGTTAGTTCGTTCCGTACGCAAGCAGAGACAGTGAAGAGATCAGAGACGTGAGAAAACAAAACAAACTTTCCTCCAGTGATATTGCAGCACACGGGATCTAGTACAACACTTCAATACAACTAACAAAATACAGCAACACTTGACACAACAAAAAATACATATAAAAACACTAAATCACCTTCGAGAGAGAACTATTACAAATTACACAAACTAACAAAAATAGAACTACGGAGGAGAAAGTTCGAAGATATAAACAGGTGAAGGCATACGTGTGATGACCGGCAGCGTTGCGACCCCGACGATCAGATGCGAGAAGTCGAAGAGAGTTCTGGCCCGACTGCAATGTCGGCGGTGTTGCAACGCTGGTGGCTCCGGGAGGCTAGTTCTTGCAGGGGACCTCGGGCAGGTTGAGCTAACTCCAGGCGAAGTCCCGATGTCTACGTTGCAGACGTTAATATCGCGTCACAACTTGACGAACGACTAAGTTTAGGTAGCCAGCCGATACAGAGCCACACTAAAAACTTCTAGAAGAGATAATTGTTGATCTGTTTCTAAATCATGTTGGTCGGCGACTAGTCTGCCTAGCAGGGCAAAATCCTGCGCTTAAATTTCCTCGTGTCCCCTCGCTCTCTTCCTTGGGGACAAGAGACGTCTACTTGGGTCCAAGCATGCGTGTTTCTTTGTTGGAAACGCGGCCCCAAAAATAAATTTACCCCACCCCTTTTTAATTAGGAGAGGGCCCTCAACTAGCGAGAGTGACAACCTGTTTGGGTGCTGTCATACGGGTTGGCCACCAGAAATTTTCCCGTGGGAACGGTCAGACTGTTTGGCTCTAAGCTTGTGCGTCCCATACTCTACACCTTGTTCGGGGTACATCGCGGCCTTCCACGACCCTGCAGACGCCACCGTAGGTACAAAGGATCAAACGTCGGCGGTGACGTTTGAAGAAGAGCACCCCAATCTGCACTTCCAGGCTCTCTTTCACCCGCCCGCCGTTCCCACGGTCAGCAGGGTATTACGGCGCCCGTTATTTGCCGTGACGCCGGGTCGCAAATATTGCAGTTCGTGACAGATGTTGTGAGAGGAATATGAAAAGGGGTCATGGTTCTTGGTCCGACGTTCGTCAATGCGGTATTGCGCATGAGATCAGAAGTTCAGGCAAGAATAGAAATTAAGTAACGTGGAATAGGTAGGCTTGCCGTAGGAGCTCACGGGAATACACTAAATCAGGGAGTACAAGATGATATGGGATAGACATCATTTGAGGGCTGGGAAGCCAGCAATGAGATAAAATTTGAGAAGAAATTGAGAGAAATGAGGCAGGAGCGTTGGGCTAGGAAGGTATGCAGCTACTTGTACATGAAGAATGTCGATACAAAATCGAAGAAGTGAACCAGAAAATTGACTGTTAAATAGTTAGAAAACATCATGGGGGCAGTTTAAAAAAATTATTGGTTTAGAAGAAGGTGAAGGAAGCTGAGACCGATATGTGGAGAATCGGCATGATTAAGAAGTAAGCACAAGGGATCTATCGAACCTTTAGGCAGGAAATTGCCAAGGAAAGCATCTATGATAATACTAGGGGTAGTTCTTTACTGTTTTAGAACAGGACGGGAGTATTGCTAACCAAGATATATCGGGTAAAATACAAAGGGGTAGACATGGTATGCAGTGCGTGTGGAGAGGAAGAACAAGCTGCCAAAGAATTGATAATGTTCTGTAAAGGGCTTCACCCCATAGTTTAGGATGATGGCGCAGAGTTCTTCAAAGCACTGGGGTCTGGGTACAGGGCAGACAAAATATTCTTTAAGTGTGTAGAATTAACAAGAAGGAGGTTATCTGATTGGTGGCTGAAGTCAAAGCACTAGTGAAAATTAAACCCTTCACTGCAAAGTACGAACCCCCAACCTCACTATTTAAAGAAAAAAAAGTAAGTCTTGTTTTTAATTCTTTAGGTATTATGGCTTGGTGGCGCTAGCCACCACCCGTTTTAAATGGGAAAGCCATATCCATCCATCCATTCGTCCGATACCAACTGCGATCGCCATTGCTGCTCCCTGAGCGCACTAACAAAGAATCTAGTGGACAATAGTGGCTTATAAATCTGTGAAAAGAATGCAATCGCGACTACCGTGGAGCATTTTTTCGCTGAAGGACATTGATTGATTGATTGATATGTTGGGTTTGAGGTACCGAAACTGCGATATGATTATGAGAAACACCATAGTGAAGGGCTCCGGGAATTTCGACCACCTGGGTTTCTTCAACGTGCACCCATATCTGAGTACATGGGCCTACAACACTGCTGCCTCCATCGAAAATGCAGCCGCCGCCACCGATGGGATTCGATCCCGTGACCTGCGGGTATCCATACCCTTAAGCGGGGATCGCTAAAGGATATGGCAAGCTGCGAAGAACTAGAAGAAATCGTGCAATTCTTGTCGTAAGGTGAGCAAACAAAGGCAAGCACACAGAATTCGCTATATATTCACAAAAGCCTGCACTTTTGTGGTACCAGGTACGCAAAATGTTTTTCATTTAGAAGAGAACTGACACCTTTTTTCGAAGGCAAGTTTGTTCTGACTTAAAAATTTCCTGCATGCAGAGATCACTCTGGAGAAATGTGAACCTCAGGTAATGCGAATAGGATATTTTATTTTCATGTAAAAGTGAAATATTTCTTTCCGATCCTATTGACATCAATACTAGCTTCACGTCAGGCTACAGTACTAATATCGGTTATACCGCGCAACAGTCTGGGAAGTTGGGATGATGTAATGATACACAAAACAACATTTGGCAGCCTGGCTACGCGTCACCTTCTCGGTCGTCTGCTCGCGGTGTACGGTCGCTATCATCTAGCGAACCTGTGAGGCGAGTGAACGAACTCTTGAGTATTGTGCGTTCTTGTGAGTACGGAATATACATTGCTCAGAGGTAAAGAATTGATTTGATTTGAATCTGTCGCCATGGCACCAGCGTCGTGTCCTGCAAAGTCTTGCGCTAGTGAAGCTGGCGATAGGTGCAAGTTGCTACCATTTTCTGTCCGATCCAGCGTACAGACAAGCATGGGTTGACTTCGCGCGCCACGGCCGTGGCGAAGACTGGACGCCGACCAAGCGGTATTTGCTCTGCTCAATCCACTTCACTCCAGACGCGTACACACACAGCATGCAGTTGATGACCGATTTCTGATTGTGTACAAAGAATCTGCGCCTCAGAAGTGATGCCGTCTTAATGTGTCACCCTGCTGCAACAGCGCGTCACGATGCTTTGTCAAGCTGTCTTAAAAGGGACTGCAGTGGCAACAACTTGAAGCGTGTTGGCGATCCCGAGGTGCGTGCTCCAACGGACGTCCCTGCCACAACCACGTGGCACGAAGCGGAACGGCCTGACACGGAGGCCTCGAGCAACAAGCGTCTCCGAAGAGATCCCAAGGTTCGTATCGATTACTGGCCGCGTTGTAGCGGCACGCGTAATTGTGTTCAGCTGTCTCGACGCTACACGTGCGGCAGGCTGCAGACGATAACTGAGCCACGGGCGTCCTGAGATACGTCACGATAACTTGGGCATACACATACCAACGCTTGGGGGCGCTGCTTATTCCACGTCATGACGTCAAGGTACAGTAGAAACCGGATCTAGCTTTGAAAAACAGCATGTAAATAATTTCTGAGGGCGCACTCACGCTGACCAATACATTTTCTCGGCTCTTTCTGCATTGGCCTACCATTAGACGCAAAAAAAGCGATAACCGAAAAATTTCGTGTCACTACTCCTTTAAGGTACGATCATGCGTGCGCGAGCGTCGTAACCGCGCACGATACAGAACACAGAAGTGTGCATTCAAGTATTTATCCACTGCATGTTAGGTACATTTTTTCCTAATGAAACTCTCACAGAAGAAAGGTGTTGAGTAAAACATGTTTATCTGCAGGCCACGTTTTATTCGAGACGATGCCCGGCCGCGGTGGTCTAGTGGCTAAGGTACTCGGCTGCTGACCCTAAATTCGCGGGTTCGAATCCCGGCTGCAGCGGCAGCATTTTCGATGGAGGCAGAATTGTTGTAGGCCCATGGGCTCAGATTATGGTGCACGTTGAAGAACCTTAGGTGGTCGAAATTTCCGGAGCCCTTCACTTCGGCGTCTCCCATAATGATATGGTGGTTTTCGGACGTTAAATTCCACATATCAATCAATTCAGTTATTTGCTATGACCTAGCGAATAAATTTGGTGAGCATATATGTTCTAGCCAGCTAATGATTTGTATGATAGATGCTGTGCATTGGTTTTTTGCCTCGTCGCGGCGAGAACTGGAAAGAAAAAAGGGGAAAACACTTACGAAGCCATCCGGTTGGGTTTCCCAGCTCCAGCGGGCCAGTTTCATGCTTATCGAGCCGAAGTGCTACGAGTTCGCAGGAAAATTTTGAGTGCTGTTGATAGAGCAGCACTGCATACCATTGCCAATGTATTCGATGCACTGTCTTCTTCAAATGGAGATTACTTAGCTAATTGGTATCCTGGGTAGATTTTGGTTATTCAGGAGGTCGATCCAGGAGACAAGTAAGATGTGCCTACTCAGCGTGTCTCAGACAAAAATTGGTTATTTATTTGGCTTGCATTCTTTCATATATATATATATATATATATATATATATATATATATATATATATATATTTATATATATATTTATATATATATATATTTACTATACATTGGTTATAATAACTTCCCCCATACAATGCTTGGCATTATTCTCTTTTAGGTCTTAATATTATTGTGTCAAATCACGGAAAAACGAGCCCTTAGGTATGCACTTCTCTCGCTGATTCGTTAACGACGGTCTCGTACTGGCAGACTTGGTGCCGTTAGGTTGTATACGAGGGACTATCGGTCAGCTGCCCACTCGTAATAGGTTCACGTGCTACGTGACGCCGCAGAGACTCATAAAAGGGTGTTCGACACTCGCCGCGGTGGCTACAGATGGCGCCGACTGACACTCCCTCGTTTAAACTTACATATAAACCTAATAAAAGTGGCTGAATTGATCGCCGCCGTGATGGCTCTGTGGCTAGAGCATCGAACGTGTTATTCGAAGGTCGTAGGTTTGATTCCTGCTCATGGAAAGTTATTTTTTCACCCACTTTTCTTTGTTTTAGTTTACATTACAATGGTTCTAATAACTTCCCCCATACATTCCTTGGCATTATTTTCTGTATATAGCAAAGAAGAAAGGATGTACTTAAGGGCTCATTTGTCCGTATTTTTACACAATAATATTGAGATCTAACAGACAATAATGCCAAAGAAAGTATAGGGGGACATGTTAGACCAAAATGTAATGTAAAAATGCAAAAGAGTGGGTGAAGAGATAACTTGCCGGGGGCAGGATTTGAATTTGAACCTGCGCCCTATATGTATATATATATATATATATATATATATATATATCTATATATAAATATATATCTATATCTATATATATATATATATATATATATATATATATATATATATATATATATATATATATAATAAGTTGTCCTTAGATCCAATGGAAAAATACCAAAAAGGTAAAACAAAAATTTGTTATTTTTTCTACGTTTCAGTCGGTGACTGGCCTTCATCAGGAAAACAAGTTTACCTGATGAAGGTAGGTCCCCTGCCGAAAGTAGGCAAAATAAAAAGTTTTCGTTTTGCCCGTCCTCCACATTTTGATATTATATATATATATATATATATATATATATATATATATATATATATATATATTTCTTTGGGAAGACATGCACAGTAGAGCCAGATAACAAAAAATGACTCCTGTCATTATACAGAGTAGAACATTTTAAAAGCCACAGTTTTTCATATGAATTCAAGAGTGTAAGTAAAGAGACAATATTTCCAGTAGAATAATGGTGGTTATCACTGACAAAATATCAAATTTTCAGGGGTCATTGCAATGCATGTCGCACATTGAACGCTGCGTTTTATGCACTGTTACTAATTGCATTTTGCGTGTAAACTAGCTTGGCCCAAAATATTTGCATGGTTATTACACAACTAATAGGAGTTTATGGGTTCCCTTGACGACTACCGAGTAAAATGATCTATTAAGTGAGATATTGGCCACCGTGGACAGGTGGAGTGCTCTTTTCAGTAGGACAAACAAAGATCATTCGTGCGCTGCAATTGGTGCAACATCCTAATTACATTATTGATGTACTCATCCTACTTTCCTGTGTCTACTGCTGCTAATAATAGATCGATTATTTACATGCCTATGAATTCATAGTGTATACATAAAAAGTTCTGCAATCCTTTTACTTTGTAGATGGGGCACGACAACGCAAGCGAACCAATGTTCACCCCACGCTTAATCTTTCAGATTGCCATGTGCTGCTTATCGCACAGTCCGTGCCTTTTCCTGCACCTACCCACTGAGCCGGCAACCCTGTACGTTCGCCAGGCAGGCAACTGCATCGCTGAATGGCCTGCGGACCCTCCGACCCTGCGGACTCCTGGCCGGGCAACCGCTGGGTGCATCGACGTCATCGACTCTGCACTCCAACACAAGGCTATACAAGGAGCATCTATCGGACAGCCATTTGGGGCAAGACAACACAAGCGTCACAATGTTCATCATCATCATCAGCCTGACTACATCTACTGCAGGACAAAGGCCTCTCCCATGTTCCGCCAGTTAACCCGGTCCTGTGCTTGCTGCTGCCAATTGATACCCGCCAACTTCTTAATCTCATCTGCCCACCTAACCTTCTGTCTTCCCCTAACCCGCTTCCCTTCTCCGGGATTTCAGTTAGTTATCCTTAATGACCAGCGGTTATCCTCTCTACGCGCTACATGCCCGGCCCATGTCCATTTTCTCTTCTTTATTTCAACTATGATATCCTTAACCCCCGTTTGTCCCCTAATCCACTCTGCTCTCTTCTTGTCTCTTAAGGTTACACCTACCATTTTTCTTTCCATTGCTCGCTGCGTCGTCCTCAATTTAAGCTGAACCCTTTTTGTAAGTCTCCAGGTTTCTGCTCCGTAGCTGAGTACCGGCAAGATACAGCTGTTATATACCTTCCTCTTGAGGGATAGGGGCAATCTACCTGTCATGATTTGAGAGTGCTTGCCGAATGTGCTCCACCCCATTCTTATTCTTCTAGTTACTTCAATCTCGTGGATAGGCTCTGCGGTTATTACCTGCCCTAAGTAGACATAGTCTTTTACAACTTTAAGTGCACTATTACCTGTCTCGAAGCGCTGTTCCTTTCCGAGGTTGTTGTACAATACTTTTGTTTTCTGCAGATTATTTTAAGACCCACCTTTCTGCTCTCCTTGTCTAACTCCGTAATGATGAGTTGCAATTCGTCCCCTGAGTTACTCAGCAATGCAATGTCATCGGCGAAGCGCAGGTTACTAAGGTATTCACCATTAACTCTTATTCCGAACTGTTCCCATTCAAGGCTTCTGAAAATCTCCTGTAAGCACGCGGTAAATAGCAATGGGGAGATTGTGTCCCCCTGCCTTACACCCTTCTTGATTGTTATTCTGTTGCTTTCTTTATGAAGCACTATGGTAGCAGTTGATCCCCTGTAGATTTCTTCCAGAATGTTTATATATACTTCATCTACGCCCTGATTCCGCAGTGTCTGCATGACGGCTGATATTTCTACTGAATCAAACGCCTTCTCGTAATCTATGAAGGCTATGTATAGTGGTTGGTTATACTCTGAGCATTTCTCTATTACCTGATTGATAGTATGAATGTGGTGAATTGTTGAGTAGCTTGTTCGAAATTCTGCTTGTTTCTTTGGTTGATTGAATTCAAATGTTTTCTTTACTGTGTTAGCAATTACCTTTATAAATAGCTTGAATGCTACAGAGAGCAAGCTGATAGGCCTGTAATTCTTCAAGTCCTTGTCATCTCCTTTCTTATGTATTAAGATGATGTTAGCGTTCTTCCAATACACTGGTACCCTTCCCGTCAGGAGACACCTCATAAACAGGGTGGCTAGTTTTTCTAACACAATCTGTCCTCCATCTTTCAGCAGGTCTGATGTTACCTGATTCTCACCAGCAGCTTTGCCTTTTTTCATGCTCTCCAAAGCTTTTCTGGCTTCTTCTATCATTACTGGCGGGGTGTCATCTGAGTTACTGCTAGTTCTTATAGTATTAAGGTCGTGGTTGTCTCGGCTACTGTACAGATCTCTGTAAAACTCCTCCGCTATTTTAACTATCCTATCCATATTGGTAGTTATTTTACCTTCTTTGTCCCTTAGTGCATACATCCGACTTTTGCCTATCCCAAGTTTCCTCTTCACTGCTTTTTTCAGAGCGTGTGTTCCATTCTCTCCATGTTATACCTTCTTACATCGCATACTTCACATCTATTAATCAACTTCGAAAGCTCTGCCAGTTCTATTTTTTCTGTTTTACTTGACACTTTCATGATTTGACGCTTTTTAATTAGGTTCTTCGTTTTCTGGGAAAGCTTGCCAGTGTCCTGTCTAACTACCCTGCCTCCAACTTCCACTGCACACTCCGTAATGATACTCGTCAGATTATCATTCATTGTATCTACGCTAAGGTTGGTTTCTTCACTAAGAGCCGAGTACCTGTTCCGCAGCGACACTCTGAATTCCTGTACTTTCCCTCTCAGTGCTAGCTCATTGATTGGCTTCTTGCGTATCAGTTTCCGTCGTTCCTTCTTCAAGTCTAGGCGAATTCAAGACCGTACCATTCTATGGTCCCTGCATCGTACCTTGCCAACCGCTTCCACATTCTGCACAATTCCTGGGTGTGCAGTCATTTCTGAAGTCTATTTCGTTCTTATTTTCGCCATTAGGGCTCCTCCATGTCCACTTGCGGTTTTTTCGTTTTCGCTAGAAGGTATTCAAAATCCGCAAATTATTCACAATGTTCACTCCACGCCTAATTTTTCAGGTTAGTTACCTCCACCATTCAACAGAGTATCGATGCGACAACCGTTTTCTTGTCACGATGTCGTGCCCCTATGACCCTGATTTGTACCGTGTTATTCTCATGTATGCTAGTACTGTTGCGGTGGCCTACGATACGCTGTTTCGCGTGTTATTGACCATTTCCGGTGATGTTGAGCAAAATCCCGGTCCCACAACAGAACTTCTGGCAGCCCTAAGCAAGCTGGAAGAAAACCAATGTAGCATCTGTACCGAGCTGAATGAACTAAAGAACACACAGCTCGAACACAGTAAATGCTCACAGATATTAGCGGCTGACTAGCCACATTAAAAATCACGCACCCGAATACGAATGTTGATCCAGTTGTAAGCGAAGCAAATCAAATTAAACATGATATCGAGGTTCTGAAATCTGCAAACAACGATACCAACAACCAAATGCGCAGGAACAATGTACTTTTTCTTGGCCTTGATGACGCAGAAAAAGAAACAGGGCAGGAATATGGAACAAATATTCGAAAACGCTGCTCTGAAACTTCGATGCTACAACTAGACAAAAACACCATAGAACGTGCGCACCGCTTAGGCAAATTTTAGAACGAGAAAAAGAGGCCTATTATAGTAAAACTAATCTATTTCAAAACCAAAGAAAACATTCTTGCTTGCGGCCGTCCACTAAAAGGAACTGACTATGCTATCAGACAAGAATTTGCTCCCAGTACTCGCCAAGCGCACTCTAAGTTGATACAGACCGTACGCCCACCGAAGTGTGCCTTCAAGCTTTCATTTGACAAACTGCATGTTGGGAACAAGACATATTTCTACGACATTACAACTGATAGTGTTCTACAGTGCGCAAATACTTCCACATTTCAACCTACTCCTCCTGGCGCACGTGATTGAAATCAACCAGGTATCAAGTGACGCAGTTCAAATAACCAGTGCCGTTCAAAAAACTGTCCGTCTTCATTTCTGAATGCCAACATTGTTTCACAAACATCCAAAGTGTTGTACTGAAAATTCATCAGCTACACGGTTTAATCACAGACATCGACGCGGGCATAATTCTTCTCACTGAGACATGATTAACAAACAACATTGAAGACTCCGAAGTTTTGGGTTGTAACCCGAATTTCACGCTATACCGCAATGACCGAATGGGTAGGAGAGGAGGAGGTGTTCTTGTGGCTGTCAAGAGCAACCTCTCGCCCTCGCTGATCTGTCATGATACTAACCTAGAACTATCGTGGGTCAGGGTACCCAACTGCTCTGTGAAATCAGTTTTTGGGATTTGTTACATACCGCCAGACAGTCATTCACTTTTTTGCGATTACCTGCGCAGTTCTCTTACAAACATAAAAAGATTAATTCACGCACGCATCTATTTTTTGGCGACTTCAACTATCCTGATATCAATTGGCTTCTTCTGTCAGCACTCAAGCAATTGTATTTAACCAGATCCAAACAATTGCTGGACTGGCTACATGATTTCAACCTACATCAAGCAATAACACACCTACTCGAGGTGATAACGCTCTTGATCGGTTGCTCACCCGTTCCTCTGATGACGTATTGAGTGTCACAGTCCTTCCTGGAATAGCGATCCCAATCTTCCTTATATTTCTTTCTCAATTCCACTGAAAAAAAGAGCACCTACAAGCAAGTTAATAACTGACTACAACAAGAGACATTTTGAGTTAATTAACGAGAAAATCGCTCGCTTTTGCGAAAACTTTGAAAAATCCTACAGAACGCGCTCTGTAAATTGTAATTGGGAACTTTATGAAAACTCATTATTGAGCCTAAAAACTAAATATATGCCTACAATATTTGTGAAGTCGGACTTCAATAACTCATGGTTCAATAAAAGTCGAAAATCATTTTTCACGCGAAAAAAAACGTGTATATAGAACAGCGAATTCCAAAAACAGCCCAGAAGCATGAAACCACTACCACCTGTGTGAACTTCAATACAAAAAGGCAGTTATTGCAGCCAAAGATATTTTTTTTTTCTGCTGACCTGATTACAATTCTTCGTTCAAACACAAATACGTTCAGGCGTGTGATATCTCCGAAGCCGCAAGCTAACCATACAAATCTTGTTAACCCTGATGATGAACTAGTAAGCTCCGAGCCAACCGCTGCTGCTCTAAATACCTTTTTCACGTCCGTATTTCACGTACTCAATACCTGCCCTTTCGAACCTGTACCATACTTTTCTTCTCAGACCATGCCTGAAATACAAATAAACCTGGATGGCGTATGCGACCTAATCCACTCGAGGCCGCCGCTGCCACTGCTGCGTCCGAGTATTTAAAGGGCGGGGGGCATTTCACCAGCTGGTCCGTCACGTGTCAGGGCTGGGTAGCAATGATTATATATGGGCAAAACTACTGATTAGATATGCGCAAAACTACTGACATGACACTTATGCACACGTCACCTTTTTTTTATCTAGAACGCTTTCATATTTTCACGAGCCAGAGCATCGGAGCTTTTTGCGAGGACAGAAACGCTTGAAAAACTTGGCTCACAAGAACAGGATTGTCATTGTGCAGGCAAATGTGCTCCTGAATAATTTCGAATTGAAAGTTCGTGTTCCCTAGTTCTGGCGTTCAAACATCGTCCAGTTTGGTCGATGTAAACCCGGCCACAACTAAGAGGGATTTTATACACCACGCGCACAAAGCAAACCACATACATCAAAGCGAGTATCTTCCCACAGGTGAAGGCGCTTGGTAATTCAGAAATGTGTGTGCATAGGCAAGCTAGCTTTCGTGGCGCAGGAAAAAGAACAGGCCCACTGTACCTGCTCGCCACTTTCTTAAGGTTGAGGGCTATCTTATTAACATACATATCCCTAATAGTTAACGCTTTTTCTCTGTGTGTCTTTCTTCTTGTGGTTTTTTACGCGTCTAGAAGTTCCCTCAGTTCGTACATGAATACTTGGTTTTATTAGACTCTGACCCTGGTTTGCATGCCGACGTGACATCTGCAGTTTTCTATGTTTTATAAACTCCTCCGGCCTTATGATTTGACGTTTGAGGCACCAGCCAAGGGAACTCTGTGTGTTTTACTTCTCACTCACTTTTGGCAGTAAGCTATGTTGGTGTAATGAGCCGAAAGAAAAAAGAGCCATCCTTTGGAATTATTTCAGCTTCTCATTCAAAGCTCGTAAAGCGAATTTGAAATAAATTTTGTTCCAATAGTTTCCTTTCGAAGTCCTTTCTGATATTTACTCACAAAACATTTCGTAAATAAAAGACACGTGTCTCAAACACGAATTACCCGTTCTATGTGTTGTCCGCCGAAGCAGGTAACATGCTGGGGAAATCCAGATGGCTGCAATGCTAGAGGCTATGTGACGCATGAAAGAAAGAAGGTCATTGTTTGCCCTACATTCACAATATTAGTCACAATCTTAAAGCAACACTTTTTGCGCATGGGCAAAAAACGCTGCGGATCAACGGTCAAGTTTCTCAAGAAAACGGGAACCAACTATTCCAGAGCAGCCCATGGCCTTTAACTCTAAATAAATTACCATATTCCGCTAAAAGTTGCTTTTTCTTCTCTCAACAAATCACAATACAAGCAAAAAATTTTTTGTCATAGCCTTCAACAGCTTCAACAAGAAACTAAGGGAACAACGGGAAGAAGCGCTCTAACAAAAAAAGAACTAGATTCTTGAATTCATTGGTACGTGCTTTTACTATGTAAATTCGGTGCTGCCCAACTTTTCCCCTTTATCTTTGTGCATTCAATTATTATTTTATTTTATTTTATATTTTATTTAGGCATTCTTTACAAAAATGCTCACGAAGAGGGCAAAAGCAGAAAGCGTCTCCTGGCTAGGCCCCCTCTTCGTGAGGCACCTCGGGCAAGTACAGCAAGCATTACATAGAAAATTTAAGATTATACATACAAATTATAAAAAAAGCAATGATCATTACAACAAGTGCCGAAAATATCGGTTAAAGATACAAATAAAGCTTTTCCTTGGCGATAAATACAAAGACGTTATCAGCACTTTTAACATATATTGAAGTACATACAATTTGTACGTATATGGTAAACAGTGATAAAAAACAAACGTTACAACAGATATATTTGATGCATTACCAATCTTCAGCACACGCACTCTATTATTGGGTTTGGATTAATACATTCAAAGTTTGCTTCTTAAATTTTGTTTTCTTTTTCGTCTACCTAGCGTATTCTATTGTATCATGAATCTTGTTGCATGGTAAAACAATTTGGTTACCCGTTGACTGTATGCCATAAATTGTCCGACACATCGACCCCACACTGCAACAGTACGTAGATTGTATGCAAGATGTCTGCGTAAGTATGTATCATTAGAACTCTGAAAGTTGTTCCTAACATTTTATAGATTAACATGGCCGATTGTACCTTGTAGCACTCTGGGAATGGTATCACGTTGTGCACACGAAAAAGGGACCAATTTGGGGGGACCGAAGTGGTTTTCAGACGTTGTGCGCGTTTTTGGAGACAATACTTTCACGGTTTGTTTTGTAACACGTACCCCAGACTGGAATACAATACATAATTTGCGGGTGGATAAAATAAAACTACAACTGCCATTTCACTCTCCCTAGAAGTAGATGCTGCAATCGTCGAATAAAACCAATGGACCTTGATATCTTCAATAGAAGGTTATCCACACGCTAGGACCCACTAAGGTCGCTTTGAAAACATACGCCCAGGAATTGAATTTTGTTTACAATGTTTACCTCAACAATGAAAATTAAAGAAATGGTATGATATGCAGGTCTATTTTGCTGCTTAAGAGCATACATCTTGTTTTTTTCGTATTTATTTCAAACTGGTTCACTGTAAGCCCTAATTTTAGTTCAACAAACCAAGAATTTGCAGTTGTCTGAATATCTCAGAGATGTAAACCAAAAAATACATTGGAATCATCGACGTACATGACTATGTTTGATGTATAGGGAATGCTTACGATGTCGTTGATGTACAATATAGCAAGTAAAGGACCTAGGTTCTTAATTATACTTAATATTACCCAAGTCAGATTTTAAATGATGAAGCCGCACATAATGTTTACTTTCCCATAGGTAGCTTTCCATAAGGTAAAGCGCGATCCCGCGAATTCCATACATATGTGCCTTTTTATTAATATGTCATGCTTTAGTGAATAAAAAAAGCTACGGAAGTCAAGAAATATTCCCATTGCGTAAAACTTCTTTTGAAAGTTTTGATGTAAGCTCTACTTAATACGGAGTAGGGCAGTCTTGGTGGAACTACTTGGCTGAAATCCGAACTGTTCTTCACAAATAATATTTCCATCTGCTGTAAAAGAATACACCCTCTCAGAAATCAAGATTTCAGCGACCTTTGAGAAAAGAGGTACTTTGGATATTTGACAATAATTTTGAAGTTGATTTTAACTTCCTCCTCTATTGCTACGCAAGCTATTTTCATAGAAGAAGAAATTCCCGTAAAAAAGACCCTGTTACGAATATCAGCTAATCAAGTGACAATTAAATCAGTAATTGTCTTAATAGGTTTTACGGCAAGGCCATCTACACATGGTGACCTATTCTTTAGTGCAAATAGCAGTGGCTACTTCCTCCTCGGTAACGGGTGATAAAAACAATGAATTAGTGCGTTGACTTTGAATACAGGATTCAGCCGGTTCAAGGTCAGACACTTGCATGATAGCACTTGATGATCTCGCATCAATGAAATAAAGATTAAATTTATCTGCTGGTGCTTTACCACTATAGTGAATGTTGTTTATCTTTATATCGTGAGGAACAGTGGCCTGTTTTTGTCCTACCAATTTATTAACTGAATTCCAAACAGTTTTTGAATTCTCCATCATTGTAGAAAACTTGAAGGCTTAGAAATCTATTTTTGCTTTTTTTAGGTCCTTGTTTTTATTGTTCCGGAACTTTTTGAACTCAGTGAAAGCTGTCTGATCTTTTGTTTTTAAAAAACAATGAAAAAGTTTGTTTTTCTCGTTTATTCGTTTAGGAAGTACCGGCATGATCCACTCCTTTCTTGCTGTCTTGTGTTTCTTTACAACAGCGTGCGGAAAAGCAGTAATGTAATTGCCAACGATTCTCGCTATGAACAGGTTATACTCCTTAGGCGGATCGGGTTCTCGATACAAGTCATCCAAGTAGCTCTCAGGCATTAGGGAGTGACATTGAAGGACAGTTCCATTGTTTATGTCTCTACGCGTATATTTTGGGGAATACTGCAGTTCAGGCATTCGTCATCGTGCAAAAAAAGGCAGGTGTTCACTTGTGTCTGAGCTGAATACTCCGGCTGGTGCATCCTCGGGTGGTAAATTAGTGAATCAGAGATAAATAATGGTTTCCGATCTGCTAGTTATTCTGGTAGGTGTGTTATTGATGTTTTCACAGCCATATGACAACATTTTTTTCTTTTACCTTCAGTTTATAGGACCACGTTTTGAGACATCAAAAATAATGTCACCAAATGATACAACAAATCATCAACTAGAATCAGCATGAAAAAGGAGCTTCTCTAGGAGCTCATGAAATAGGTCTGTGCTACCATCTGGGGGGCGGTAGATCAGCACTAATACAACCTTGTTGTATATCACAGTAACAGCTTCGAAATCTTCGCAAAATTTACAATAGCCGGGCCACGCCTCGTAGTACAAGTTCTGTTTAATATATAACATACACCACCACCATGGTTTCTATTCTAAATAGTGATTCCGTATTGTATTTTTCTAAAATTATCACGTCTGACTGTGACGAAAACCAAGTTTCCGAGAAACCCTTTTTATCAAAGTCATAACCGAAGTGTGTCAATTCACTTTCGGTTTCTTCACCCTTGTTCCTCATGCTCTGTGCATTAATCTCATAAAGGGAAAGACCTCGTTCAGAAAGGAAGTCCGAGTCTTCAATCAAATTTTTGAAGGAGACAGCCTCGTCGTGATATATAGACTTGTTCATCTATACAACCTGAAAGAAAAGCAGTAGATATGGTATTTAAGAAACCTTGTTTATATTATCATCAGATATAATCGTAATTTTAATTGCTTCAGGATTCTTTCTGACAAAAATCTTTCCCTGTGACGACCAATTGAACCGATGGTTCATTTCGGTGGCTCTTGTCTTTGCCACCAAAAGAAGCTTTCTGTTTGCAGGTGTTAAGTTGTCTAGCACTTGGATAAAGCTATCCTTATTTCTCATTTCAGCGCATTTTGCTGGCCATGCCACCTTTAAGCTCAATCGAGCAAATCTTATCAGTATAACGGGAGTTTCCCTTTTCGTGGTGGCAACTGATGCGTGCTTTTTACGTCACAGTCAGAAAATAGCGGCAAGTCAAGCTTCTCCGCAAGGGGTTTTTCTCCTCATAGGATATTTTTTTTTCAATCAAAAGTATGCCATGGATATCCAGATTCTGGCGACGACTGTACGGCTGTAGGTCATTCAGCTCTTTGTTTAGTTTAAAAATTTCTTTTTTGTCACTGTTTTGCTCAATAGCATCCAATCTGTTGCAGAGGCTTTCTATCTCTTTATCATCCCTTGCACAGATATCAAGAAGCTTGTCATACGTATTTGACCTGTGCTGAATGGATTGTTCGATGCTTGTCACTGTTTCTTTCAATTCTTAAGGTGATCGACCTTGGTAGTCAGGCTTGCCAAGCTTTTGCTAATGTGTGCAATCGCTGCCTTAGGGGTTCTGTTAAAGCTGACTGACCAGCGTTATCTTTAATTTAGCTGTTTTGAGATGAAGGTAGACGGCAAGTCTGGCATTTCAACGCTTTTCTGGCCTCTTTACTTTTCTGTTTATAGGTGCGCTCACTTAGACCAATACATACTCCGACGTGGTAGCATTATCTGCATTCTGCACACGTTATTGCATCATCATCCTCAGAGAAGTGCTGTTTACAAGTCTCGCATATGCCACTCATTGCATTGCTTTTGTAGGCACAAATTCCAAGATCCGAGGGCAGCAGTAGCAGCAGCTATATAGCAACAATAACGTGCAAAGAACGGTAACCAACCAGCGCATAGGCAAAAAGATAAATAAAAGACAGTGCTCCGAGGGACCGCCTGCTGCCACTGCTGCGTCCGAGTATTTAAAGGGCGGGGGGCATTTCACCAGCTGGTCTGTCACGTGTCAGGACTGGGTAGCAATGAGGACACGGATTTCACCAACTTTTCCAAATTTCGGTTCGTCGGTCACGGGCGGACTTCGATACGCGAATGAAATTTACTTTGAGGGGTTCGATTGTTATGTCATTTGACCGATATATACTCTTGGTGCTTTAAAATAAATTTTTAGTTTAGAGTTAGCGCTTGTCCTCGTCGTTTCTTTTGTACGTTGTTAGATTTGTGCCCTTCAGCTGTTCAAGACATAAAATATTACCAAGCCCTCTCTCACACTTTGCTTCGTCATAGCCATTGTATGAGCCATTGGCTGATTCGAGCATGATGCGCTTGGTCGTTACTAGGGCCACTGATTGAGGGCGCGACTTGTCCACGCGCACTAGAGTTGCTGCATTTCATTTACCTAAAGAGAGCATAAAATATTACTTTAACACGCGCGCGCATGATTCTATGAAAAATTCGTATTCGAAGAAAAAGAAATAAAAAGGGTCCAAGCTTGCGAAGCGCACGTGCCGAATGTTCTTTCCCTGTGCCACTTCTCTCTACTTAGGTTCGAGCGCTTTCGTCGAGTAGAGCGATTGCGATTGCAGCAAATGTGAAATCTTTGTAACTCTGCAAGTACTGGACGGATTCAAAAAAAGATGAGGTGGTGAATAGGAAGCTCCTTTTTTAAATCTATTTAATGGCTGCTTGAAAAATTTCTGCTGGGCTCCTTTTAAAATTACAAAGCATGTTAGTGTTGATTTTGCGCTAACTGCATGTATTAACGTTGTCTAGCTTGTGCGTATGAGCATGCGCATGCCACGCAGGAGCTACAAGAATCACCACGTACCGTTTGTGTTACTTCTAATCCGCACAATTGTTGTAAAGAGTATGTGGGCCAGTCTGGCGGGTGCATGAATGACGGCTTTTGGAAGCACAGATGCAATGCTGAAACACTCCCTTTGCCAGCCCACCTCACTGCACTTTATGAGCGTCACGGTTGCAAAACTCTTCAACTATGCGCATTTGCTAGCCGTAAATTCGGACCAACTAACGCGAACAATTATTGAAGCGGTGGTGATTAAGCCTATTTACGCAGTAAACGAAGTGAAGGCTTTGGGTCATTAGCCAGGTGTGCTCCATCACGCCCAATAGCCCCCTTTTGTTTGCTTTTCGCATGATGTCGTGTGAATATATTATACGCGACCACCTGCAATAAACACTCAGCTGTTAGTTTATCGCTGTGTCCCATGTTGCTTTGCTGTCATCTGTGGGAATTTTCGCGCTACTGCTCCGAGTTATAAGGCAGTGTCAAAGTGTGTGTGGTGAACTTGTTCTCCCACGCACACGACTACATTTCGGAATCATTGCCTGCAACCCTACGCATTTTGAATCTTGTCCAACATCTAGGCATTTGCTTTCTTACAGGCCTCTTTAGAACGAGCCTTGTAGGGAGCTCGTATGTTGTCAAAAAAATCGGTACTCCATCTGAAGACGACGTGCCCAGTGTTTTTTTAGCTTTCTGAGTTCTGAAAGAGAACAAGCTCAATTATCATCAATTTTCTAGCTCTTGCCTCCTCCACAATTGGTCTGCAATGACGCAGCTGTGTTCAGTTCGTGTGAAGAGCCTAGCGGAAGAAACTGGTATTCTACTCCATGAACGCAATCTAGATGCCCGGGTGAATCAGATCCCACCTTGGTGCGTAGCTAATATGTCAGCTAACAGACTGTAATCCACTGTTGACAGATATATTTAGTAATGCTCTTCATGCAGCATAAATTCTGTTACTAGGTTTTACATGGATACATTTAAGAATCATACTGGTGTCTTTTATGCCGCTGTCAGCCCGTTTTTCTGATATGTTAACATTCGGCACCCCAAAACAAGCATGTTCACAGCCACCTAAATGAACAAAACATAAGTGCTTACATCCCACCATTCTTTTTCTGCACTGTCTACGCATCAAAGCAACAAATCGCATTATGCTTAGTAGCAGGTCACCGTCACATTGAAGACGATGAGCTGACGGAACAGCTCACTGCATCCATAAAGTAATCGTTGGCAAGAATTTAGAGCGTGTGTACGTGAGAGGCTCGGAATGTATTGTCAGAATTTCGGATAGGATCGGACAAGTCATCAAATATATCTTCTCAAGACGTCCACCTGGTACTTTTTATCAGTTATCTCTTCATTGGGGATACATTTCCAGCCAACAGTAAGTGTTAGGTAAGTAGAGGCTGTCAGTGTGCTTGATGTTCTATCTATACAGAAAAATTCTGAAATCCCCTTTTTAACGCGTCAGCACATCCCATCTTCTGCATTGATGTTTTCCGGCAACGAATTCATTTTTTTCATCAAACAGTTTTAAACCTCTTGGAAGACGCCGGGCATAAAAACTCCTTATTGCTATGATCTCGTAATACATCCTGTTAATAGGAGTGACAGAGAGAACATTTATTGACAGAAAAATACACAGGTCAGCCTGAGCTACAGCTTGCTCTGGCCTGCTACTCTACACCGAGAAAGAGTGACAGCGGAGTGAAGGAGTGATGAATGTTGATGGTAAAGTAAGAAGGTCATAATGTGATCTTGGTACGCTGGGCCAACTCTAAAGACGTGCATCCAGTCCAGTGGTTTTGACACTCTTTCTCGCAAAGATCCGCTTAAAGGTTGCGTTGCTTTCTAACAGTCCATGACTTTGATATTTTAAAGAGGAATTTCATACGCAGTGCGTACCTTTATTGTCATTAGTTTATTATTTGCATATATTTTACACACATATAGGGCGGAGAAGCCTAGACTCCTTTACAACCACCTAAGCCTATACATTGTCGTCATCACTACGCCCCTGTGCGTGTGTTCGCGATCTTCGGCCATAATCAGCCATCACATAACAGTGCAACAACTATCGCCATCATCATCAACCGTTCGACACAGGTCAACTACCGAAGAGTGTAAATAATTATTGCAGATGATGAAGCGATAGCGCTGAATACAATGGCACCAATGAAGAATACCAGGGAAGCGGATGTCTTGTCCCATCGTTTGGTTCCTTTGTTTTCAGCGACTGAGTGTATGAAACCAACTAGACTGAAACTCTTGATTACCGCAATGTAGGGGGAAAAAACTGCGAGCAAACCTAATGTCTTGAGGCCTCCATCTTCTCACTGAGAAGTGTTATTAACATCAATTTTTCAGAAACAACCCGGAACACTGCTGTCTAATGAAATTGACGTCGTGACCATGACTAATACTCCGTATGGTCAACTCACAGTGCCTCCCAGCTTTGACTCTGTGCATGTTACTGGTCGAAGTTGAAGTTTTAGTATTGTCACGTTGAGTCGAAGTACTGGGGTATTTATTAAACCACCGGGTAGCTAGCACTAGGACGATGCGTCAGTCGTGGCTGGCTCTCGAGCAGAGAAGAAACACGCGATCTTCTTTTTTCCTCCAGATTGAGAGCCGCTCTTGCCGTCAACCCACTACGTGCTGGTGGCATTATCTCCCCTTTCGAAAAGAAAAAAAAGTACCAAAAAGAGGAAAGCATGCTAAATAGCAGCACCGCGATGCTACTACATAGGCACGTGGAAAAAATTGGAAATTCGGATAAAGCCAAAGTAGAAATTGAAGAGTGTTTCAATATAGGAAACGTCAATGAACAAGAAATCAAGTTCACGAAAATAAACAAAAAAAAAACACAAAGAACGCAGTACGGTAAATGAAAAGTTACGAACAACGCGCAATAAATGGTTTCATGCGCAACACATGAACGACGTCCGGCATCAGTCGTGTCCTGCCCCGTGCATGGGGTGTTGAGTCCAGAAGCACTTTGTAGTTCACATCACTGACGCGGTGTAGCACCTTTTAAGGGCAGAAGTACTGGCTCAGTAACTTTTCACTAAGGCCACGGCAGCGGACGGGCGTCCACACCCAAACTTGACCTCCGGGGCTGTAAAACACTTTCTGTGGTGCGTATTATAGCGTCGTGCGTCTACCTGCTGTTGCTGGCCGATGTGCAGTCCCGCGAGCTGCCGGGCTTCCTCAGCACGCTCTGCGAATTCTCCAGCGTCAGTTGCCAATTCGTCTTCATCTTGACACGGTAGCATAGAGTCTAGCATGGTCTGCACTTCGCGGCCGTAGAGAAGCCGAAACTGCGTGAATCGCGTGGTCTCTTGCACGGCGGTATTATACACGAAGGTCACGTAAGGTAAGATCCGGTCCCATGTTTTGTGCTGTACATCGATGTACATTGAGATCATGTCTGCAAGGGTCTTATTCAGTCGTTCGGTAAGTCTGTTGATTTGCGGGTGGTACGCAGTTGTCCTTCGGTGTCTGGTGTTGCTCAGTTTGAAAACTTCGTCCATAAGCTGCGCCGTGAATGCCGTTCATCTGTCCGTTATTATACTGGAAGGAGCACCATGTCGTAACACGATGTGGCGCATGAAAAATTGTGCTACCTCAGAAGCTGTGACTCGTGGGATCGCCAGCGTCTCAGCGTAGCGTGTCAAATAGTCAGTCGCGACGATCACCCACTTGTTGCTGTCCGCAGACAGGGGAAATGGGCCAAGAATGTCCATGCCAACTTGGTCGAACGACGTGCAGGGTGCTTCAACGAACTGAAGCAAACCAGCTGGCTTAACAGATGGTTGCTTTCGGCACTGACATTCCCGACCGCTCTTGACGTACTTCTTGACGCTTGCTGAAAGTCCAGGCCAATAGTACCTCTCGCTCACTCTGGCAAGTGTCCTTGAGTAGCCCGGATGACCGGATGTGGGCTCGTCAAGGCAAGCAAAGAGGACGTCGTCTCGCATGTCTCGAGGAACCACCAGGAGGTAAGCACGGTTGTTCGAACGAGCGTTCTTCTTGTACAGCACACCAGCTCGCAGGCAGAACGACTTCGACGAGCGGGATAAATGACGTGGTATGATTGCGCCCTGGCCCTCTAAAAGATCAATGATTCCACGAATCTCTGTATCATCTCGCTGCCGTTTGCTCAAGCCTGATGCGCTAACGGCACCCAGGAAGCCTTCGTCTTCCTCTGCTTCCTGAATGACGACATGAAGGGGTGCGCGTTACAGCGTGTCAGCGTCTTCATGCTTACGGCCGGACTTGTGGACGATGGTGACATCAAATTCCTGCGGCCGCAAGCTCCACCGTGCTAGCAGTCCTGAAGGGTCGCGCAGGCTTGCCATCCAACAGAGCGCGTGATGGTCCGTCACTATCTTGAAGGGACGACCGTAAAGGTACGGGCGAAACTTGGTGATTGCCCACACGACTGCGAGGCACTCTTTCTCCGTAGTGGAATAATTCGCATCGGCACAGGATAGAGAGCGGCTGGCGTAGGCTATCACTCTTTCGATGTCCTCTTGACGCTGAACGAGCACTGCACCGAGCCCAATGTTACTAGCGTCGGTATGGACCTCCGTGTCAGCATCACCGTCGAAATGAGCGAGAACGGGCGCTGATGGCATGTGCTGTCGCAGCTCATCGAAAGCTGCTTGTTGCTCGTTTTCCCAGACAAACGGCGTGTCATCCTTTGTGAGACGAGTCAGAGGTTCTGCTATCTGTGAAAAGCCATGAATAAACCGGCGACAGTAGGCGCACAAACCAAGGAAGCGCCGGACGGCTTTCTTATCGACAAGAGCTGGTAATGCGGCAACAGCGGCAAGCTCGTCCGGATCGGGCCGTATTCCTTCGGTGCTAACTACATGTCCAAGAAATTTTAGTTCTTTGAAGCCAAAGTGGCAATTTCGTGGCTTTAGTGTGAGGTACGCCGACCTGAGAGCCTCCAGCACGCTGCGCAGGCGGGGAAGGTGTTGCTCTAACGTGATAGAGAAGACCACCACATCATCAAGGTAGACAAGACAAGTGTGCCACTTAAGCCCTGTGAGGACAGTGTCCATCATTCGCTGGAAAGTTGCCGGCGCTGAACACAAGCCAAAAGGGAGCACTCGAAATTGGTATAGACTGTCTGGAGTCACGAAGGCTGTTTTCTCACGGTCTCGCTGATCTACCTCAGTTTGCCAATACCTGCTTTTGAGATCGAGAGAAGTGAAATAATGGGCACAACGAAGTCTATCCAGCAAATCGTCAATACGTGGCAGCGGATACACATCCTTTTTTGTCACGTTGTTAAGCTTTCGGTAGTCGACGCAGAAGCGTAGTGACCCGTCCTTCTTTTTGACAAGTACGACTGGAGATGACCATGGGCTGTTAGATGGTTCAATAACGCCATCGTCAAGCATCTCGCTGACTTGCGTGCGTATCGCTTCACGTTCTTTGGCCGACACGTGGTAGGGGTTCTGGTGTATCGGGCATGTATCTTTGTACGTTATGAACCTGTGTTGAGTGATGGACGTCTGGCGGATCTTTGAGCAACTTGCGAAGCAAGACCTGAACTCGAACAAGAGCGCTCGTAGCGCAGTCTGGTTATCGGTGGACAGATCAGGATTGATGTCAATATTACTCATTGACATGTCGGCGGTATCCACTAGTTCCGACGAAAGACAGTTGGAGACGTTTGCTACTTCGTGGGAAAACGCTATCGAAGTGCCGCGGAAAAGATGTCGATGCTCGTGGCTAAGGTTGGTTACCAGCAATTCAGATCGGCCATCACGAAGGTGTATTACACTTCTAGCTACACAAATGCCTTGGTGCAGGAGGTGTTCTAAATTTGTCTCAGCCACCACATCACCATCGCCCAAACCACAGCATGTTACGTCGACTAGAACACTTGCTCATGGAGGAAGCGTCATGCTCTCTTCAGAAATACGGAGTGCACCGACACGCCTTCCGTCATCCTGCACGTTGATTGCTCCCTGGGCTGAGAACGTGACGCGGCGCTCTTGCAGATCAATGATAGCTCCATTTTTCTGTAGAAAGTCAACTCCCAGAATGACGTCACGGGAACATTCGCGTAGAACAAGGCAGCTTGCTAGGAATGTATACTTTTGAATCTGCAATCTAGTTGTGCAGGCACCCAGTGGAGTAACGACGTGGGCACCAGCTGTCCGAATCTGCAAGTTATGCCACGGCGTGATGACTTTCTTCAGCTGCGTTGTCAGTTTTCCGCTCAATGTGGAATAGTCTGCGCCGGTGTCCACTAACGCATTAACTGCACAACCATCAATTGTCACTGCTATGTCGAGTGAAAGTCAGCCATCCTATGCAGCAGTATGTGATGTCGGACCAGTTTCTGTACGGTTTTGCGGCAATAGGAGGTCTTCAGCGCTTCCACCTTCAGCGACCCCGCCCCACAGAGGTCGCTTGGGCTAGTTTTCCCGGTGGGGACTGGGAAACCGTGTGGTAGAATACCGCATGGGTGTTGATGAAAATCGTCTCGGTGATGGCGAGCGCGACTGACGCCCGGCAGACGATGGTGCATGCTGCTGGGAGAGGTAGTTTTCGATTTCGCTCGGTCTCTGGCCGTAACGGGGTGGCGGTGAGTACGCAGAGAAGCCGCGAAGCCCAAGACGGCGATATGGACACTGGCGGTACAAGTGATCAGCTTCTCCGCAGTGAAAGCACACAGGCCGGCGATCAGGTGTGCGCCAAACATCAGACTTCCGAGGAGACGTGCACCGATCGTCGATGTACTGAACTGGTTGCACTGAACGATGGGCGACAGAAGCGCCAGGGACAAAGGCCAACGGTGGTGTCGTGTACGTGCCTTCGTAGTACGGTATGTGCTGCTCTGACTGTAGTGAAAGAGCACGAACAGGATGAACAAATAATGGCGGCAATGCAGCAGGGCATTTCAAGGCTTCCGAATAGGTTGTCTCACGACGGTATTCAGCAGGAGCTGGCACAGCTGTATAAGGGGGCAAGGTGTCCCGGAGGGCCTGGTGCAGCTCATCCTTGATCACAGTGTCAATAGAGCTAACCGTAGGATGAGGTGTTCCACCAGCCTTTTGTAACTCTTGACGTACTATATCACGGATGAGTTCATGTAGACAGTCGTTGCTGGTTCTAGTGGTGGTGAAAATGTCGGAAGTAGACATGCCACTGACTTGCCTGTCGTATTGGTTGGATCGCTGCTGCAGCATTTTTTTCATTGTCATGGCCTCGGACAAGAAATCCGCGACTGTCTTCGGAGGGCTTCACACGAGGCCAGCAAAAAGCTGATCCTTGACACCATGCATCAAGTGACGTAACTTCTTGTCCTCCGTCATTCCTAAATCGGCCCGTCGGAAGAGGCGCGTCATGTCTTTGACGTACGTGGTCACCGTCTCGTTTGACAACTGGACGCAGGCCCGAATAGGTCGTTCAGCACGTTCTTGGCGATCAGCACTGGCATAGGTCTGCAGAAGTCTACGAGAGAATTCGGGCCACGACGTCAGCTGCTCCTCTCGGTTTTAATACCACGTACGTGCCCCGTCTTCGAAATAGAAATAGACACGACCAAGTTTCACTGCGTCGTTCCACTGATTCAAGGTTGCTACGCGCTCGAAGTCCGCCAACCAGTCCTCAACGTCCTCGTGCTCCGTGCCATGGAACGTCACCGGTGCACGTGGGCTTTCCCACGTGTAGCGGTTCGACGTCGTGATAGCCGTGCCGGTTGCCGAGGTTTGCATCGTAGCGCTGGTCATATTTGTCGACGTGGTGGGAGCAGTATCGTCGGATTCCGGAGGCAATTTTCCAATTCGGCGTCTGGTCCGATGAACGGGAGTATTGACTGGCACTGGACTCGTATCACGGCTTCCTGAGGGGGGGGGGGGTCTGCAGCATCCGTGAGACTACCCAGCACCTCCACCAATTTCTCACAATGACTAAGAAGTACTGGGGGATTTATTAAACCACCGTGCAGCTAGCACTAGGACGATGCGTCAGTCGTGGCTGGCTCTCGAGCAGAGAATAAACACGCGATCTTCTTTTTTCCTCCAGATTGAGAGTCGCTCTTGCCGTCAACCCACTACGTGCTGGTGGCAATGTATTTATTACAGTCCCGTTGCTGTCATTCTGTCCCGGCAACATTATTGGTGGGCGAGATTAAGACTTCGTCTCGTGTCCCATTGTCCTCATATAAACTGTTCTCTTACGGAAGTCCTGGTATAAGCCAATGCGATCGCGCATTGGCCTATACCTTAGACAACATAAAAACACATTATATCAATTATACTTGTTTATGTCGTTTAATACTTTTAAGAACGTGTGTCTTAATTATCAGAAACCAGACACATTGCCTCAATACTGTATATCACGCCATTGATGCATTATAATTCTGTTCTTTACAAGAAGCGGTTCTATAGAACCTGCCCTTTTATGGTCCAGGGAGAACATACTGCTTCCTAAAGAGCGCACTAGTGCCCCGTTATGACTTTAAACAGTAGAATTACTAATACAAGTGACAAGGAGTTGTATGACATTAATTAGTTGCAGCCTAAAAGCCGTCACTGGAATGCGCTGACGTCCTATGCGGTCAAGGTGAGGCAAATACAGGTTTACTACTACCCTTTGGTTATTAGTTGGAATTTTTCCTCTCATTGAACAAAAACAAATCCTTTGAAACTGTCTGCTTATCATACTGACAAACCATACTATACTTCATTATAAAAGCCATTATTATATTTGAATGGCCACATGGAGAAAATAGGATGGCAATGTGAGTCAAATTGCCGATTCCCCAAGTTTTTTCCAATATTTTGACAAAATGTTTGCTTTATCTGCTCCAGAATAAAATTATTAGTTTATTATATGAAGACATTAAACTAAAACTGCAATTATGTTAGCGACATAAAATTTCGTGCGTTTAAAAACGCTAATTAGGAAGCATATTGCAATTTTTCACCGTAGCGAAAAATAAAAGCAAAAATAGGTAAACTAAGATAGTCATGAACGTGCAGTGCCTTAAAATAATGAAAATATAGTTTCCCAATAGCTACTCAGACGAGTAATAACTTGTAAATCATTGTGACACGTTCGTATAAATACCACATAAATCATTGCGACATGCTGCGACACGATCAAGGAGAAGCTACGTGACATCTTTGGGTACCCGACCTGTCACCACGCAGTTGCACGACAGAAGCTGGCTCCCCGTGTCCAGTCGCCAATTGAATCGCATGTGTCCCACATACAAAACGTTCTCGCTCTTTGCAGGAAAGTGGACGAGGGGATGTCTGAAGCTGACAAGGTTGGTCACGTTTTGAAGGGAATTGCGGACGAAGCTTTAAATTTGATGGTCTACACCACCGTCCCGACTGTCGACCGCATTATTCAAGAATGCCACCACTTCAAAACAGCAAAAAGCTATCAGGTGTGACCTCCATTTTCTTGTTTGCCAAACACGGCGGCTACATCCACCTGTTCCGATTCTGCCGTCACACCGCCCTAAGAGAAGTGTGTCACGGAAACATGAAGCAGCAAGTCAAGCGCCACTTCAGCCCTCTCCCTTCGAACATGCTATCATACGAACAACCCCCCCGGTCTCTGTTATTCATTTGGTCGTACGACAAGAAATCACCAACCTCGCGTTTCCTGACACCTGCCTCGTCTCTTGCCCCTCCTCCATACCAATGGCCTTCAATGCATCTCGACGTAAACGATTCATTCCTCCACGACCATGCAACCCCTCTGAATGGTAGACTCCCAACAAATACCAATTTGCTTCCGGCGCCACCACGTTGAAAATGTCTCCTGCTTCTGCCGTGCCTTCTGGACGCTCTCACATAAAAACCTGTCTTTCGCACCTTATCATCCATGTGAAGATCTTCGCCGCTATTCTCCCAGCCGTACGGATTCTGTATTCGATGCACTTAACAGCAGCTTTCCTGCTCATTCTCCATCCCCTCAACGCCGTCGTTCCCTGTCGCCCCAGCCACGCCGCCATTCCTCGCCGCCCAACTTCCATCGTACCCGACGAAAAACTAGACCATACAGTTCATGGAGGTAGGGCTGCACCATCTACAACTAAACCAAACCCTTCACTGACGCTTCCTACGAACAAAAATTTTACTCACGTGCACGTGGAAGGCAATTTTTCTGGTGGCACTAGTCGATACGGCCGCTCACCTGTCCATATTCAGTGTTCATCTTTGCCTTAGCTTAACAAAAGCCCTCATGCCTCCTGCTACAAAGTCTGTACGTGTAGCCGATGGCGGAACTGTTTCTGTAATTGAAATGTGTGCGGCTCGCATAAGCTACGCTCACCACTGCGTTCTTGTACTATTCACTGTGCTCCATAACTGTCCTCATAACCTCATTTCATGGATGGACTTTCTGTCGACCTATTCTTCTGTGAAAGACTGTTGTGCTACCACTCTTTCTTTAGACCCCTCTCCTCAGTCGGATATTCAACCAGAACTTCAACAAGGTCTCCCTGCCGCAGATTTCCTCCGCTTGCCACCTAAAGCCCTCACATTCGCCGAATTCGCCATGCCCTCACCCGTGTTGGATGGGGATTACATCGTCACGCCGGTTTCTGATGTCCTACTGGCCCGTGACGACACCGTCCCTCACTGCGTCTTAACCATAGCCTAAAACCAGATTCATCTGCTTGTCATAAATCTCGGCTTCACGAAGCAAGTCTTCCCTGAAGGCACCCTAATCGCGGCGTTGCGGTTTTTAGCCGATGACCTCGACACCACTTTCGCAGCCGACGCACCAATCTTTCTAGTCACCCACCCAATGCCACATGCCTCGACATGTCAGTAAGTCCCATGATCGCTCCTGACATCCCCCCAGCACAATCAGCCAGCCTCAGCCACCTTTTAGCTTCCTACCGCGTGTCTTCGACCTTGAAAATTGACCACTCGGCCAGACATCTTTTGTCCAGCACCACATCAAACCAGGTGAAGATCCTTCTATTCACCGTTGACTGTATCACGTGTCCGCACCGCAGCGCCGGATAATTGAGACCGAAGTGAACAAGATGTAAACTAAAGGCATTATTGAGCCCTCATCTTGCCCCTGGGCATCACCTGTCATCCTGGTTAAAAAGAAGGACAACGCATGGCACTTCTGCATCGATTACCGGCATCTAAGTCAAATACGAAAAAAGACGTGTATCCTTTGCCCAGTATTGATGATGCTCTTGATTGTCTTCATGGCGCACGCAACTTTTCATCCATCAACCTTCGGTCTGGTTATCGGCAGATTGTGGTGGATGGGAGAGACCTAGAAAACACCACACTCCTGACTCTCAATGGCCTGTACCGATTGAAGGTTAAGCTCTTCAGTCCATGCAATGCCCAAGCCACGTTTGAATGCACGGTACACTCTCTGCTACAATGGGTTCGAATGGTCAACATGCTTGTGTTACTTGGACGACGTCCTCTTATTTTCACTTACTTTGAGACCCATCTAGAGCGTCTGTCAGCGATTCTCGGCGTCTTCCGCAAAGCTGGCTTCCAGTTTTACTCCTCGAAGTGTTACTTTGGCGGCCGACAGATTACTTTGTTGGGCCACCTTGCCGATGCTTATGGTGTGTGGTCGTACCCTGAGGAAATCTGTGCCACCACGAGTTTCCCAGTACCACGATCCGCCAAATATGTCTGGAGCTCTGTGGACTATGTTCCGACTTCAGGATGTTCGTGAAAGACTTTGCAGCACTCGTCCAACCACTATTCGATCTTCTGAAGAAAGGCTTCTCATTTGCGGGGGGGGGGGGGGGGGGGGGTTCACTCAAGCCACTGCCTTCTCTCGCTCATCACACTTTGACAACACCCCCTATCCTGGCCTACTTTGACCCATCCGCCCAAACTGAGGTCTGAGCGAGTATCAGTGGTCCCAGTATCAGAGCAGTTCTCCCTCAACGCCAACAGGGACATGACCGCGTTATCGCATATGCTAGCTGCCTCCTTACAGCTGCAGAGAACAACTATTCCATAACGGAACCGGCATGCTTTGCTCTTCTCTGGGCAGTCTCAAAGTTCTGTACATATACCGGGTGTTCAAAATTAAGCTTTATGATTTTTTTAAAATTAGGCGCTCGAAGGCACGTGAGAACCACTTGTGCAAATAAGTTAAGCGGCCAGGGGGACAGAAAGTTAGATGATAATTATCGCTGTCAGCAGCCCAATTAACTAAAATTTAATAATTAACTTTTTACTGGCTGCGGTAAGTTGGCATGTTTATATTGAAAAAATGTAGGCAGTGGTGTTTGTACACAGTTTCAGTTGGAAGATTTTTTCTAGCACGCCTGTGTTCCGAGATATCCGGCTCCAAAGTTTAATTGTCTTTCGCACGATTACGCATGCAAGAGGGTGAGGGTCCGCGCAAAGCTCCTCCCTAAAGTGACGCATCTGTTGCGTGTGGTGTTTAGTGTGTGAAGAGGGTGGAAGCGTAGGCATAGGTGATAGCAATTACCCTTGCCCTCTTCGGCCGGCGAAATCAAAATGTGACAGCGCGGTGCGCCATGAGCCTTACGCATGATCCTGATGAACGCGATAACAGGAGACCATTTTTCGCGACGTTTTTTCGTGACTTTAGATCACACTGAGACATCTTCTTGTGAACGCGTTAGCAGGACCGTCCTGCACTAGGGTGCCTCCGGTTAGAGCACAGCGTCTCTGCATTGAAGGTCTACCAAGGAAATCCACGTGGAGTCCTTTCGAGCTAATATGGCTGCTTCTGGCGTGAGGTATTCTACCAAAGTAAAAGTAGACGTGGTGCTTGCAATGGCTGAAATGAATGGCAACGCTTCGTTAGCAATGGAGCTTTACGCGTCTCGCCACCCACACCGTCCCCTTCCAACAAGGCCCACTTTCACAAACCTGTTTCGACGCTTCTGCACAACAGGCTCTGTCCACCTTCCGAGACGGACCAGGAAGGCAATCGTCGATGAAGACTTTGAAATCGACGTTGTCGCGTGCGTAACCTCGATGCCAGAGCTCAGCATCCGACAGATTGCCGATCAGTGCGGTCGCAGCATCGGAACAGTCACAAATGTTTTAAGAAAGCACAAGTTCCATCCATATCACGTTTACCTTCATCAGGACCTAAATGAGGCGGACTTTGAAAGGCGAGTTGACTTCTGCAATTGGGGCCTCATCAAAACTGATCAAGAAAATGACTTTTTGCACAGAATAATTTGGACTGATGAAGCTCGGTTTTGCCGAAATGGAAGTGTTAATCTTCACAACGCCCATTATTGGGCACAAGAAAACCCACACTGGCTGAGGCAGCACAAGCATCAAGTTCGCTGGAGTGTGAATGTGTGGTGCGGCATACTCGGGGACAGGATCATCGGACCTCACTTTTTTGAGGACAACTTGAACGGAAAGATGTACACAGAAGAAATATTAGGTGTTGTCATTGATGATCTTGTCTGCAGTCTTTCCCTGAATGACCTGCGCCAAGTATGGTTTCAGCACGATGGAGCACCACCACATTTTTCTACCAGGGCGAAGAACTGCTTGGACAGACGTTTTCCACAACAGTGGATTGGGCGCGCAGGAGCGATGTTTTGGCCACCAAGATCACCTGACCTTTCTCCGCTCGACTTTTTCCTTTGGGGCTACGTTAAAGATCGAGTTTACGTAACAGAGCCCAGCGATGTTAATGACATGAAGGACAGGATAACATCTGCCTGTGCGAGTATTCCTGCAGAAGTACTGCGCCGAGTCATCGAGTCGACGCGACAGCGGTTCATGCTTTGCGTTGCTGCCGAAGGCAGGCATTTTGAACACTTTTTGGGGCATTGACGTCTTGAGAGGTGAAGAGTTTCGATGAGATTTGTGCATGACCGAAATATGCTTATGTAGCAGCAGGAAATATGCGTTAGCAAGGATAAAACTGTTTCAGTTATTATTGGTGGAGTTGTTGCTCTTGTTTCAATAAAAGTTACAGTACTCGGACATCAGCAGTCACGCTATTCGCGTAGCCCAGGCAACGACCACGCATGCTTCTCTAGTGATTATTACGCACGCGCACTGGCATCCAGATTCTCCGCTCGCACCATTATCTCGGCATGGTATCTGCCACTATCGTTAGAGGCTCTGCAGTTGCGTGTTACGACACTGGTTGCAAGCGTTCTTCGATTTTTGATTTCGACGGCCGAAGAGGGCAAGGGTAATTGCTATCACCTATGCCTACGATTCCACCCTCTTCACACACTAAACACCACACGCAACAGATGCGTCACTTTAGGGAGGAGCTTTGCGCGGACCCTCACCCTCTTGCATGCGTAATCGTGCGAAAGACAATTAAACTTTGGAGCCGGATATCTCGGAACACAGGCGTGCTAGAAAAAATCTTCCAACTGAAACTGTGTACAAACACCACTGCCTACATTTTTTCATTATAAACATGCCAACTTACCGCAGCCAGTAAAAAGTTAATTATTAAATTTTAGTTAATTGGGCTGCTGACAGCGATAATTATCATCTAACTTTCTGTCCCCCTGGCCGCTTAACTTATTTGCACAAGTGGTTCTCACGTGCCTTCGAGCGCCTAATTTAAAAAAAATCATAAAGCTTAATTTTGAACACCCGGTATATATGGTATTCACTTCTCCATCGTCACCGACCTCCACGTGCTCTGCTGTATTTCACCCTTGAGAGATCCCGCAGGTCAAATGGGTCGCTGGACTCCCCGACTGCAAGAATACACTTTTACTGTGACATACAAGTCTGAACACCTGCATCAGGACGCTGATTGCCTTTCTCGATATCCAGTTGGCGAATCAGCTATCATACCTGAAACGACGCCGGCGTGTGCTCTGTTTCCCAACTGACCCACATAGCCGACAAGGAAAACCGTGATGCAGCCTTATGGGCTATCATCATGAGCCTCGACTCCTCTCCATTAAACCGATCCCATCACTCGTTCGTACTCCACAATGGTACATTATACAAACTTAACTTCCATCCAGACGGCCCATCTCTCCTGCTTGCTAAGCCCAAACACCTCCACTCCGCTGAACTCCACGAACTTCATGACGTTCCTACTGCCGGTCGCCTGGGCGGGTCTCGCACATACGACCGGATACGCCGTCGCCCCTATTGGCCAGGTCTCGAACGCTCTGTCAAAAGGTACATTGTGGCGTGTGAGGTATGTAGGCGCCGCAAAACACCGTCAACGCTTCCGGCTGGGTGCCTTCAACCACTCAACAATCCTTCTGAACCTTTCTGTTGTGTCTGCTTGGGCTTACTTGGCCCTTTTCACTTTTGATCTGCTGGAAAAAGGTGGATAGCTGTAGCCACTGACTACGCCACAGGCTACGCCATCACACGCGTCCTTACAACAAGTTGCGCCACAGATGTCACTGATTATCTTCTACACGACATGATCTTGCAACATGGAGCTCCACGCCAGCTGCTCACAAACCGAGCCCACCCATTTCTATCGAGAGTCATAGCGGACATCCTACGCTCATGTGCAATGCGCCAAAAGCTCACTACATCGTACCTTCCGGAAATGGCCTCACGGTGCGTCTGAACCAAACCCTAACCGACATGCTTTTAAAGTACGTTTCCTCAGACCACTCTGACTGCGGCTTCGCTCTACCGCACGTCACATTTGCATACAATTTTAGATTTTAATGGTTTGTAGTGTAGTCACGGCTGTTTAAAAGAATTTTTGTGACACTCACATGCTGATCGCACGTGTTTTGTACTGACGTGTTCATGCCTGCCCATAAAAGCGGCCACATACTCGTATTTCTGTTAATCCTGACGAAGGCCGTGCCACGGCCGAAACGTAGAGTAAACAATCATCAAATTTTCGTAAGTGTGCTCCTTTATTCTATATATATATATATATATCTATATATATATATATATATATGACGCTATGATGACTGGGAGACGTGGCCTGGCTCATACGCCATGTTTATTCTATTCTGCACTTCTTCCTCCTCGGCTTCTACCAACCATCGCTACCTTCATACGTCACATGATTCCCCCTCCCCCTGAAAGAATGCGCGAGCTACAAACTATGAAGCATGAACATGTGGTGTCTCATCATAGGAAAAATATCACAAAATAGAGTAGTTCCATGTAACACGGCCGTTCCATGCACTTGCACAAAAACATCCACAGGGAAGGCAGTCCAGTGACATCTAGGAGACCTCAGGTGGGCGAGGTTGGCTGTTGCGTTCTGGAGAGCATAACCATGCATTCGACGTGGAAAATGATGGTGACACAGCCTGGATAGTAGCGAAAAACGAACAAAGTTGGGAGTCATTGTAGCGTTGGAAGGTTGGGTGTATCATGCGTCGGATTTCGAGTCGTGGCTGCGACAGACGCATTGTATCTAGAATGCGTGCTTCTTGAGAGATAGTGACGGCTAGATGCCTGTGTGCTGGCGCCGTGCAAGGAGTGCTTCCGCGTCTTTCTGGGCGTTTTCTGTGGTGTTGTCGCCAGCGTAATAGCAGGCGCTGGGAGCGTCTCTGGCGACTTTTCTTTGTCCGAAAGTGTTTGACGTCTTGTTGTTTTGTATATCTTATTTTTCGATGTTCTTCAATTGCTGAACGCGCTTCCATTGAATTTGGCGTTCGCAGATGCCCTCGTTGCAGTCTCTCTCGTTGTTTTCTGAGTTTGTGAACTTGGTTTTGCTTGATTTGCTGGTGCTGCTCATGAGATGACTGTAGTGGCACCCCTTCTGGAATTGGGCATTCATTTTCTTCGAGGTTTGACGCGTCCTGTAGACAGCTGATGCATGATGAGCTGGTGTCTTGCTTATCGGGCATAGTTGGTAATGTGTCACCATTATGCTCTTCAAAGACTTCGGTAAGGTGTTCCAGTATGAACGCTTCGGACAGACAGCCGCGTGCGAGGTTTGATGTATGTACTATTTCTGCATTTTTTCGGTTCTTGGAGCTGTAAGCACTGTATGGGGATACCACAGGTGACGTGGCATTACTAGGTGTGAACTGCAGATTTTGGCAAGTCTGTGGTGCCGCAGAAATGACACGAAGCTCTTCAGGGGCTTCTTCGCAGTTCACTGCAAGTGGTTCTTGCGCCTGGTAGCGTGCGACGTTCCATGCGTCTGAGCCTTCTGTTTTGCTTCGACTGTCGACTGTGTATGCACCGAACGGTGATGCATGAGCCCGTGCGGAAGGAACTTGGCTTGACAGTGTATGTTTATGAAGCGTCAGGTCGTCTACTGTGATCGCCGCATCCTTATGATCCGAATGGTGAGCGATAAGAGTGCTGGAAGAGCCGCGTGATAGAAAACCGCGTGGTGGACTGCATATGCGAGAAGACGAATTAAGAGCATCAGGTCGGTGAGCAACGCCTCGCGTCATATGCTGAAGCGATGACTTCGGAAATGCTGACTTTCGCGCAGAAGGGAGGCGCGCTTGACGGTTAGGGTTTTCCCAATATGCGCATGGCCTTTTGTTAGTAAACTCATGTGCCACTTCGCCTTGAGGCAGTTGTCGATTCGCGCTGGGCTTTCGAATGGTTGAGGACTGCTTAAGGAATCGACGATAGTGTGCGATTGTCTCTAGATGGTTGGAATTGAGCAGGTCTTGGTCATAGTTTTTATAACGGGTAATCATCTCTTCTTTGATTTTTTGCCATGATTCGTCATTTTCAAAGATGTGGGTGAGGTAAAATTTGAATGCCTCACCGGAGATGTAGTCAGTAAAGTTGATGATCATCTCCCGTTCCGTCCAAGATGCAGCGGTAGCGTAGAACTCGAACAGGTCGAACCAGTCCTTTACAGGTCCATCGTCCGCTGCTCCGGTGTACTTGGGGATGGGAAGGTCGGTCGATGATTCTGTCATGGTGCTGGTCGCTGTGTGCGGCTAGGAGATGATTCCGCAGTCGATGTATGGTTAGGGCGTCTTGTGTAGAACTGCTTCGATGATGAGACACTGATGAAGTGGCTAGTATGTCTTCACCCTGTCGACTCGTGTGACGCTATGATGACTGGGAGACGTGGCCTGGCTCATACGCCATGTTTATTCTATTCTGCACTTCTTCCTCCTCGGCTTCTACCAACCATGGCTACCTTCATACGTCACAAATATATATAAATATATATATATATATATATATATATATATATATATATATATATATATATATATATATGTATGAGATCTAACAGACAATAAAGCTAATGAATGTATAGGGGAAGTTGATTGATTGATTTTTGGGGCTTAACGTCCCAAAACCACTATTTTAATATGAGAGACGCCGTAGTGGAGGGCTCCAGAAATTTTGACCACCTGGGGTTCTTTAACGTGCACCCAAATCTGAGTACACAGGCCTACATTTCCACCTTTATCGGAAATGCAGCCGCCACAGCCGGTATTTGATCCCACGATGTATAAGGGAAGTTATTAGAACCAATGTAATGTAAATAAGAGTAAAGAAAAATGGATGAAAAAAACAACTTACCATGAGCAGGAATCGAACCTACGACCTTCAAATAACGCGTTCGACGCTCTGAACACTGAGCTATCAAGGCGGCCTTCCCCACACCCACTTTTGGTTTATCTGTGAATTTAAACGTGGGAGTGTCAATCAGTGCCATCTGTAGCCAAGTGGCGAGTGTGGAACACCCTTTAATGAGCCTGTGTGGCGTCACGTAGCACGTGAACTTATTACTAGCGGGCAGCTGACCAATAGTTCCTCGTTTAAACCTAACGGCACCAAGTCTGCCAGTACGAGACCATCGTTAATGAATAAGGGAAAGAAGTGTCAACCTGAGGGCTCGTTTTTCCGGCTTTCGACACAATATAGTGAGATCTAACAGACAATATTGCCAATGAATGCATAGGGGAAGTTATAAAAACGAATGTAATGTAAATAGGAAGAACAAAAAAAGGTGCAAAAATAACCTACCGTGAGCAGAAAACAACCTACGACCTTCGAATAACGCGTTCGATGCTATGACCACAGTGTTATCACGGCGGGCTTTCCTACATCTACTTTTTGGGTTTATATGGCTAAAAAGGCAGATGACACTTCCATCATAGATTTTCTCGAGCTCCACTTTAATGGCTTCGAGCGAGCATCACATGTTGAATCTGTGGAGCAATAGTGGCAGAGATTTAAGGCCCATGTCGTAACTTGCGTTGATCGCTTTGTCCCTACTCGTATTAAGAAAACACGTAAATGAAATCTCTGGATACCACGCAGCATTATACATAGGAAACGACGAATCAAGAGATTAGGGAAAATTAAAAAGGAGCGACGGAACTTAAAAAATGAAAGTTGAAACAAGCTCCTGTGAATTCCAAAAATAAGTTCGTTGGCCAAACGGTTATGAACTTCCTTAAAAGTTCGCCATCCAAATTCTGGCGTTACATCAGTGACAGAAAAAAAATGAGCAGATCGAATATGAGGGTTGTATCCTGAAAAATTTGAAGACTTAGCAGATACTTTTATTCGCTTCTTTGAGTATGTTTTCACAAAAGACCAGGGCGATAAGATAGGGGCCTCCATCAGTAACAGTGCAACAACTGCAATGGAACCTGTTATTATCAACCGCGAAGGTGTTTATGAGTTACTGCTTGAGCTAGATGCGAAGAAAGGAAAAGGTCCGGATAACCTACCAACAGAGGTTCTCAAGAGATACGCAGAATGGGTCTCGTTTTATTCAGAAATAATATTTGTGAAATTGGTTGAGACGCGATCACTTCCACAAGACTGGCGCAATGTGGTAGTAGTTCTGATTTTTAAAAACGGTAACCGCTCGTTAGTAAACAGTTACCGGCCCGTATCTTTGACGTCGGTTTGCTGCAAAGTTCTGGAACATGTATTAGCAGAACATATTTTTAGTTTTCTTGATTCTAACCAGTTACTTTGCGCAAGCCAACAGGGGTTTCGGCATGGTCTTTCTACTGTAACACAATTAGCTGAAACGCTCTACGATTTCAATAAAAACAGTGATGACCTTGTGCAGACTGATGTAATTTGTGTCGATTTTGGGGAAGCTTCTGATAAGGTCTCTGATCGTAAATTACTTTTCAAGCTTGAAAGATTAGGAATAAGCGAAGAAGTATTAAAATGAATAAAGGCATATTTTTCCGCACGTCAACAGGCTGTAAAAATAAATATTACGCTTCAAGACCACTGCCCGTGTACTCGGGCGCTCCCCAAAGATCTGTTTTGGGACCAACTCTTTTTATAATATTTTTTAATGATCTATGTTTAATAGTTGAGGCTCCCAATAAAATGAAACTTTTTGCAGATGCCTGACTGATTTATTCCCTAGTTACTTGCGAAGGTGACCAAATTATTCTGAACAGGTGCTTACAGGTATTACATCAGTGCTGTGTAATATGAGACATGAAAATAAACAATAGCAAGACGACATATACGCATATTCACACTAATGGGCGGGAATTGTCACTCATGTATCACATCGGAAGTCATCCTTTAATTATTGCCGATTATTTCAATTACCTAGGAGTTAGTATCATGCACGCATTGAAATGGCAGTCGCATATCGATAACATCTGTTCTAAGGCAAACAAAAAACGGTATTTCCTAAAAAAATGAAACATGCCACACCAGATTCAAAACTAACTGCTTACAAAACATTCCTATGTCCTGTTCTAAAGTACGCTATGAATGATTGATATGTGGGGTTTAACGTCCCAAAACCAGCATATGATTATGAGAGACGCCGTAGTGGAGGGCTCCGGAAATTTCGACCACCTGCGGTTCTTTAACGTGCACCCACATCTGAGCACACGGGCCTACACCATTCCCGCCTCAATTTAGAGTACGCTAGTATTGTATGGTCGCCTCAACAGAAGGTGTTGTGGACAAAAATTGAAAGAATACAAAAATTAGCAGTCCGTTTCATATGCGGTAGATACCGATGCACACACTCAGTCACTGCTCTGTTAAAGTCCTGTGAGCTTGAGTGTTTTGAATATCGCAGGCGAAAACATCGCCTGAAATTTCTTCTTAATATTATAAGCGGGCAAACGAAGGTAAATAAGGATTTATATATTCAGCCCCCTGGAACGCGATGTGATCGTCTTAATAATAGTACAGCAATTCAACCTTATTTCGCACGCACGAATGTTTTCCGCCACTCCTTTTACCCAGACACAATAGATATCTGGAATAGTTTACCCATTGCGCTTGTGCAACAAACAACATTAGTGGAGTTTGAAAATGCATTGGACGGTTTTCTTTGTAGTGAAGTGTGCTAAATTCTGTTGTCAGCATTTATTTTAGTAAGACGGTAAGTTGGGCCAGTTGGTTAGGATCCATCATGAACTTACTAACAGCGCTGAGGCATATCATATAAAGATTAGGGGTAGCAAGTGCGTTGATGAACCATCCGTCACACTGCATGAAAAAGAATTGAGTTATTTAGGCCAAGCTTGTTTATTGCCATGAGTGTGATAAAGCTACCTCGGTGCACCTCATATTCTGCGCATGTTGTGATGTAGGCTGCCAGTACCTACATATTTACTTTTCACCTCTTTTTTTTACAATAAACCACAGTTGTGAGTGAGCGCCGTCTTTTCTTTCTCTTTTACTCCTTCCCTGTCCTGTTTTTTTCTGGTGTTGCGCTGTAAGCAAGTTCACGATGAAGCATTTACTCGTTAATTTTTGTGTGTGTAGTCACTAATGTTTGTTTCTTATTTTTATTGTTGGTTATTCATCTCGTATTTATATGTGCTTTTTAATTTTGCTTTTTTGTGTGAACGTTATGTACTTTTTAACACCCTTCCTGTAATAACCCCAAGCACGCGGTCGACAATATCAAATAAATAAAAAATAAATAAATAAAGTAAAATATGCGAATTTAAACGTTGGAGTGTCAGTCAGTGCCATCTATAAGCCAAGCGACGAGTGTGAACCACACTTTTATGCGCATGTTTGGCGTCACTGTGAACTTATTACGAGCGGGCAGCCGACCAATAGTCCTTCGTATACAACCTAACGGCACCAAGTCTGCCAGTACGAGACCATCGTTAATGAATAAGGGAAAAAAGTGTGCACCTAAGGGCTCGTTTTTACGTGTTTTGACGCAATATATTGAGAGCTAACAGACAATAATGCCAATGAATGTATAAGATAAGTTATAAAAAGAATATAATGTACATTAGAAAAAAGAAAAATGGGTGAAAAATAACCTACCGTGAGCAGGAATCGAACCTACGACCTTCGAATAACGCGTTCGAGGCTCTGAGCAGTGATCGATCATGGTGGCCTTCCACACATTCACTTTTTTGGGGTTTATAAGTGAATTTCCACGTGGGAGTGTCAGTCAGCGCCATCTGTAGCCAAGCGGCGAGTGTGGAATACCCTTCTATGAGCCTGTGTGGCGTCCCATAGCACGTGAACTTATTACGAGCGGGAAGCTGACCAATAGTTCCTCGTATACAACCTGAAGACACCAAGTCTGCCAGTACGAGACCATCGTTATTGAATAAGGGAAAGAAGTGCTTAACTAAGGGCTCGTTTTTCTGTGTTCTGATCCAATAATAATGAGATATAACAAACAATATTGACAATAATATATAGGGAAGTTTTTTGAAACGAATGTAATGTAAATAAGAAGAAAGAAAAATGGGTCAAAAAACAACCTACCGTGAGCAGGAATCGAACCTACGACCTTCAAATAACGCGTTTGATGCTCTGACCACTGAGCTATCACGGCGGGCTTCCCGACGTCCACTTTTTTGGGTTCATATGTGAATTTAAAGGTGGGAGTGTTGGTCAGTGCAATCTGTAACCAAGCGGCGAGTGTGGAACATCCTTCTATGAGCGTGAGTGCCTGCTCACGGTACCTGCTCACGGTAGGTTATTTTTTTCAGCCATTTTTCTTTCTTCCTATTTGCAATACATTCGTTCTAATAACTTCTTCTATACATTCATTGGCAATATTGTCTGTTAAATCTCATTATTATTGTGCCAGAACACGAAAAACGAGCCCTTAGGTATACAATTCTTTGTTATATATATATATATATATATATATATATATATATATATATATATATATATATATATATACCAAAAAAAAGTGATGCTGGGTCCGGCTAAGAATATCCGCAGTGACGAAGACGCACGTACGAAGTGATTTTATTGACGTTTCGGCCGCGGGTCCGGGCTTCATCAGAATATAGTGTGTGGCATGAGTGCTGTTTATATACATCTGCATATCTATATGATCAAAGTATGAAAACTGACATGAAAGGCGATAATTGGGCATAATAAATGCAAGTCACACGATTTGACAGGTACCTGATACACGTGTAAAAAGGTATCGCTTCCATGCGCGAGCACGTGGCGAGCACGTTGTTTACTATTAAAAGGTAAAACACATAAAAGATAAAGCGTACAACATGAAGGGTCTGACCGGTAATAGCAAGATGAAAAAATACAAAAAAGTACAAGAGTGACAAAAAAAACACAAAGAGCTATATAAAATGCGTTACGAAGCTGCTACGTAATGAACCGCTACAGGCAATGTAGCGTGACTTGCTGAGCAAGGTAGAGAACAGATGAGCAGGGTGATTTGTGTTATACAGATAGGCAACTGAGTTTTCCTACGTTTTCAATTAGACCAGTCGCGATGGTGTTGAACTGATAGATGGGGAAAGATTCGCGGGCTTCTCTCGTCATCATCGTCAAAAACAGACTGTCCTGACACGATCGGTTGCCATCCTTGCCGAAAACCGCAATGCAATGTATGCCCGTACATGCGCACATGCCAACAAGTCACCCGCACTGGTTCAAACTTTTCCTTAAAAATCTAAGGCAATCTTGACTGCGACTCGAAAAACGTGGTATACTTGATAGAATGTATGCTGTGCGAAATAAAATACCTTGGTCAAACAGAAGGACCTTTTAGACTGCGTTCTAACAACCATAAATCTCATCCTAACACCTTGCCCTACTTGCCCATTTCAAGACACGTGCACCTCCCGACCACTCTTTTGAAAATCTACAGGTCACATTACTCGAATCTGGTTTCCGCAAAATTATGAGAGAACACACACACACACACACACACACACACACATATATATATATATATATATATATATATATATATATATATATATATATATATATATGCATTATCCAATCAGGCCCCACCACTCATACAACACGTCGCAGGCTATATATATAAACCATTTACTACTGGCTTACTGTGAATAGACGTAACGGAATACTGTCGAACAAAGCATGTACATTTTCTGTACAAGCTATACATATGTTTTCTAAACATTGACGTCTCCAATAGATTGATTCATGGAGAAGTTTATTCAAGCACATATAGTTGGAATAAAGCGGCATACTAAAACGTTTGTGGCTCTGCTTTCACTTTGATGCAACACGTAAAATGGCTCGCATCAAGTGCAGGACTTTTCGGGAAGTTACTGGTCCTATCCGGCCTGTGAATTTGTTTACCACCATAATGTGTGCCGTTACTATCACCTCAGATGGACAAGCTCAACTCGCTCTCACAGATGAGTATTCAGAGCGTTTTTATTGTTAAAACATCGCAAGGTTTCATCGTCGTCTCTCACCAAAAAGCTAGCGGACTGATGTTATGAACGTCTTGCTGCACAGCATCCGGGCGGTGTGCCTACAAGATGTACCGGCGATACTCACTAGAGAATTCAATGTTAATCTACTTCGACGTCGAAACCAGTGGCTTGTCGCGTTTGTCGATGCCGAGCTTCGGCTGGGCCTCCTGTCAGACGTCACGCTGTCAACTTTTCACAACAACACCTGTTTTGATATTACCATTATTGCATTACTGTAAATTGAAGCAGAATCGACCATGTTCACTACAGTTTGTATGAGTCATAAATATCCTACCTTACTTAGTATAAAGGTGCGATGTGTTGCTATCGCATTCATTTCTTTGGCCTTGCGCCCAGACTGTGAGTTTTTTTTTACACCTGACGCGTCAGAGTATTGTTCGGTTTCTCGCGTTGCCGGAAAGGTGGAATAATTTCGACAGTTGTGCCGTTGATTTACGACAGCATACCGTGGCCGCCAAAAGCTTACACTTGACGACTGAGCCGTTTTTACTTTTCAGATAGACAGCCAGCTTCATTTCGCCTCGGCTCCAAACGGATGATTCTTGACTCTTTACTGGTCGTCTATTGCGGCCTCTACAGCGTCCTTGCTCGTGCTTTTACTGTCAATTTGGAGATCACGCCCTTGACACTGTCTTAAGCTATGTTCTTTTGCGGAGACAAATCAGCTTCGTGACTCACGCCATGTTATGTTATCACACCGCCGTACTATCGACACGTCAAGTTTCCAGGATTCGCTGTTTCATGGAAAACTATTCACGCCAATCAGTCATGTTAAAAAAAAGAATCGGTAAGGTTTATCAGTCCTTTATTCTCACTCCATTCCCTAGAACACAATGGGTTCATTTTAACCATCAATTTAGTGCGCCGAACTGAAATACCTCTGAATGCCCTGCCTTATACAACTGCCATGAATTCCCTTCATGAAGAGCTATAGTGGTAAAGAATTTCGATTTGCACTTCCTGACTGGCGAATTGTTGCCTCATTCCTTCCTTAAGTTTTTGCCCCGCTGCGGTGGTCTAGTGGCTAAGGTACTCGGCTTCTGACCCACAGGTCACGGGATGCAATCCCGGCTGCAGTGCCTGCGTTTACGATTGAGGCGGAAATGTTTTACTCCCATGCACTCAGGTTTGGGTGCACGTTAAAAACCCGAGGTGGTCCAAATTTTCTGGGCCCCCCACATTGGTGTCTCTCATATTCATAAGGTGGATTTGAGACACTAAACGCCATATATAAATCAAATCTTCAAGTTTCGCTATCGACCCGTTAAGCTGCAAAAGCTGCCTTGCGCAAACTGCGCCGAATGAGCAAGAACCGTCGAGATAATTCGAGATCCTTCCGATGTGATCATGTGCACATTGGGAACGCTACTGTTTCTTCTGAAACCTAAAGTTGGTGCGAACAATAACACTGAAATATTCGATGGCACACATGTGAACGCCGAAGCCCTCTACGTCGCTATAAGTGCAAGTGCGTATTGCTGTGATAAGATTTTTTTATTTGCTGACCTCAAGTTCGGTCAAATAAACAGTTCCATCTTGGACATACAATTTGCTGCCTTCGTCAAGGCCAGGACCTCGTGACACTGACGCACTCCGTCAATAAGGCAAAATTTAAGCCCAAGTCAACAAGAACCCAAGAACATTGTGGATGAACGAACAACATCGAATAACGAGGACTGCCACCAGAGTGCCGACCACTCTCTGACAAGAACCGGGAGGCCCCAATCATGACCCCCACATCAGCGACAGTGACATCGCCCAAGGTGCCAGCATTTCCGCTGCTACATCACCCCAGAGAGCCACTTACCTTTTGCAGCTCAGCACACGAGGACTCAGAGAGCTGACTTCAAAGCTTCAACCTATTCCTCGTTTTTAACTTAACCGACTGTGACAAGATGCGGCACAATTATTTCTCTTTAAAAAACGCCGCTTGGTCATGATTCAAGAGCCGGAAAGCCCCGATCATGACCTGGGACCTATTTTGCACCTTTCTCCTGAACACATTTCCCAGCGTATTCCGGAAGGAGAGAGCCGAAACCTTACTAGAGAGCCGTGTGCAGCTCCCGAAAGAAAAGTTAAGGATGTACATCGAAGAAATGACACACCTGTCTTGTCATGCTGACCCATCTATGTCCGAGAAAAAGCTTCACTTCCTGATGCAAGGAGGTAAGCAGGAACTGCTCGCTGGTCTTGTACGCAAACCTCCGAGAACGATTATGAGCCACAACGGCCAATGATCTCAGAGGCTACGATGATCGGAAAGGCTTTTGAAATAAGTACGAGGTAGTACAACCACCACTTACTCTCGAAAACTTATGGGGAGGTCCCGGCGCGGCGATCCCACTACCTGCGTGAGACTACCAGAACCAGCGTGCGAGAAAAGCTGCGTGAATAGCTGTCTCCATCCCGTTATCAGGTGGACGCAATCACCGAGGTCGTACACCAGAAAATCCAGCACCTTCTCGGTGAACATGAACTACCGCAGCCTGAGCCGCAAGCCATCAGCTACGATGTAGTACCTCGACGCGACGCTCCTCCTCCGCGTCCACGTCAAGACGCCGCAAAATCACACTATCGAGACGTGGCCGCCACCACCACCATCATCCCTATCAACATCATCAGCCTGACGACGTCTACTGCAGGAGTAAGACATCTTCCATGTTCCGCAAGGTAACTCTGTCCTGTGCTTGCTGCTGCCAATGTATCCCCGCAAACTTCTTAATCTCATCTGCCCACCTAACCTTCTGTCTGCCCCTAACCCACTTGCCTTCTCCGGGAATCTAGTCAGTTCCCCCAATGAGCAGCGGTTGGCTCCTGTCTACACGCTACATGCCCGGCCCATGTTCATTTCTTCTTTATTTCAGCTTTGATGTCGTAAACCCCCGTTTGTTCCCTAATCCACTCTGCTCTCTTCTTGTCTCTTCAGGTTACACCTACCAATTTTTTTCCATTTTCGCTGCGTCGTCCTCAATTTAAGCGGAACCCTCTTAGTAAGTATCCAGGTTTCTGCTGATTAGCTAAGTACCTGAAAGATACAGCTGTTCTATACCTTCCTCTTGAGGGATAGTGGCCATCTAACTGTCGTATTTTAAGAGTGTTTGCCAAATGTGCTCGACCCCATTCTTATTCTTCTAGTTACTTCAATCGCGTGGTTCGGGTCCGTGATTATTACCTATTCTAAGAAGACTAGTCTTTTAAAACTTCCTTACACCATTACTTATTTCCAGCCCCAAGGCGGTGGTCTAGTGGCTAAGGTACTCGTCTGCTGACCAGCAGGTCGCGGGATTGAATCCCGGCTGTGGCGGCTGCATTTCCGATGGAGGTGGAAATGTAGGCCTATGTGCTCAGATTTGTGTGAACGTGAAAGAACCCCAGGTGGTCGAAATTTCTGGAGCCCTCTACTACGGCGTCTCTCATAATCACATGGTGGTTTTGGGACAGTAAACTCATTATATCAATCAATCGCTTGTCTCGAAGCGTTGTTCTGCTCCGAGGTTGCTGTACATTACTTTCCTTTTCTCCAGATTCATTTTAAGACCCACCTTTCTGCTCTTCTTGCCTAACTCCGTAATCAGGAGTTGCGATTCGTCCTCTGAGTTACTCAGCAATGCAATGTCATCAGCATAGCGCAGGTTACTAAGGTACTCTTCATTAAATCTTATCCCTAACTGTTCGCATTCTAGACCTTTGAAAACCTCATGTAACTACGCCGTAAATAGCATTGGGGAGGTTGTGTACCATCATCATAACATTTGCTTATTGAGCTACGCAGCATGCCGAAAAAACCGACATTAGGCGTGCCCCTGACAACGGCCTGCTCTGCTACTACTGCGGGAAAACAAACCACACCATCGTGGCCAATACACTGTTTTAGGTTCACGTACGTAGAGGCTTTGCGTACCTACCCTTCTACGTGTATTCAGTGCGCTGTGCAGAATATAGCAACCCACGTACTAGTCTCACGCACGTTACGTTAGATTTAAATTCTTTGCGTGCGTTTCTAGTGCACGCAGACAGCCTCGCCCGGGCGTTCTGACAGGATAACGGGTCGAGCACGATAACAAAATAACGTGGGGAGAGTTAGCTACCGCACTGTTCATGATTCCCAGCAGATGAAGCAACGAGGTAGCTCTTACCGTAAGTCGCGTGCTTGTAGCTAAAAGCATTTCAGATGACGTGCACATAACGTACGTGGATCTTTTAGTTACGTAGGTGCAACTAAAGCTGCCTAATATCACCATATAGGTATACGCGGCTTTGCCGTCAAAACACCATGCCCACAGTGAAGCAAGCGGCCATGGCAGATCACCGACTACTTCGCCACCACTCAAAGGACGCTGCAGAATCCGCCGCCTTCGCCATCACCCGGAAGATGCTGGTCCCCTAAGTGACAACAGCGGTGCAGTGGAATCAACCATGGGCGTTCCATAAGACCATACTAGAAAAACTAAGGTCAGCAACCGACGGAAAGGTGGTTGCTGTACGACGAACTACCGAAGACCCTCCGCCGAGGCCACCAACACCGGTGCGACGAAGTCTGAGGACCACGCCGCAAGCCGCACAGAGCTCTGAAGTCAAAACTTAACGGCCAGAAAACATGACGACACCACGTGGAATCAGCGAAGCAACTGGCATAGTTGTACGTCGTCCGAAGCGCGAGACGACGAACAAGCGGCCTCGACGTTCTCGTAACCCGTCACGTCACCGCCCTCGTCGACACTGATGCCGGCTATTCAACCATCCCTGGGCTGTTCATACCTGAGCTGAAGAAAGTAAGAACCGCTTCCATTGAACACGAATTTAGGACTTTTGGGGGCCACCTGATAACGCCATTTAGAGTTTGCGCACAGGTACTGATGCACTAAGCAACCGGACTTCTTCTGCTAGTCTTATTGCCTTACAACAGTGCACACTTGACGCGATACTTGGGACGGACTTCCTAAGTTACCATGGCACCATCACTGACCTGAGGAGTGAATCAGTAGCTCAGAAAAAATCCTGCTATCCAACACGACGCCGAAGAACAACGCATTGAGTGTAAAAAAGAGCAGGTTTCCATGCCGCTTTAAACTGTGCGATTTCTATCGCAAGAGGAATAGGTGAACCACATGATGGCAAAGCAACGGTAGTGTTGACAAACATCAACCCCGCATATAGGCACCTCAACGTTGGTACGACGGTCGTCTACATCGACAAATTCGTCAACGCCAGCAAGGCCTTCACCCTCTTCGATGCTGCCGAAGCTGCTTTGACGAATCAAGCTGTCCAACCAAATTTCTGTGCCTAACCGACTCTTCCAAAGTGCGAGCAATACCCGCTTCAGTCTCTGCGCTTGCAATCAAAGTACTGCTTCTCGTCACTGTCAATAATTCGACAAACCCCAGTAACGAAGTATCGCATCGTAACAGAAGTTCTGCAGAACCTGTACTGAGGTTTTACACGTAAACGGAAGGCCGTAAAAAAATAAGCCGACGGAGTTTTACGTGACAACATCAATAAGCCGTCAGAGAGGCCGTGGGTGTCACCCGTGGTATTAGTGAAGAAGGATGAAGCCCCATGTTTGGCGTCGATTACCGCCACCTGAATAAAAACAAGCCGTACACGTATGGATGAGGAGCTGGACAGACTTCATAGCTAGCAGTATATTTTACCAATGAACCTCAAGACCAGCTTTTGGCAAACTAAGGTCGACGAAAGCTATGGAGAGAAGGCTGCCTTTTCTCACACCAGGAGGTGCCTTTGAGTTCAACTTCATGCTGTTTGGTCATTGCTCGTTGCCTGCAAGATTCCAACGTTCTATAGACACCTTGCTGACTGGATTCAAGTGTCAGATCTGTCTTGTTCACTTTAAAAAGTTGTAGTGTTTTCTGGAGCTTTGGCAAGCATCTCAGGTGCCTTGAGGCTCTACTTGAAGCTATCATGACTGCCACACACATCCTGAAGCCAGAAAAGTGCCGCTTCGCATACGAAGCACTCTTATTCTTGCGACATGAGATTAGAATGTCTAGAGTTTATGCCCACTTGCGGAAAGCAGCCACCATCGCTGATTTCTCACCGCCCACTGACAAGAAGTCAGAGCACTGATTCCTCGGATTTTGCACTCACTGCAGGCGTTTCGTCAAGGGATTTTCACAGGTGGCTGACCTGCTGAATCACATCAGGAAAACCGTCGCTGTGTTGAGGTAGGAAACGGCTCACGAAGAGGCATTTTAGGAACGTAAACGACAGCTGGAAACACTGCCAATACTTGCAAATTGCGAAGAATACGCTGAAACAGAAGCACACACCAACGCATGCAGCGTAGCACTTGCCAACGTCCTTGTGCAAAGAATTACCGACCTGGAAAGAGTTATAAGTTGTGCCAGGCGGTTGCTATCTAAGGTGAAGGCCAACTATTCCACAACAGGAAAGAAGCGCCTTGCCATCATCTGGGCTGCGTCAAAGTATCGTCCACTAGAGCAGTCCTTCGAAAGTTCTGTGCGACCATCACGTCCTGTGTTGGCCAGCTAGCTTGAAGAACTCTTGAGTTCACCTCGCACGTTGGAGCCTAAGACTTCGGTAATTCGACATTACCATAGTGTGCCAGTCTGGAAGGAAACACTCCGACGCTGACTGCCTTTCTCGAAGCCCGGTCAATCCACCACCGCTAAACAACCAAAATTAGTGCTTCTTAGAACCCACAGCGCCGACACCTTCGCCGAGCGACAGCCAGCTGACCTGTAAATGAGGGACCTGATTGAATACTTCGAGGGCTGGACCACCCTGATCCCAATAGTATTCAGGCAAAGATTAGCGTCATTTTAGGAGCGAAACTATTTTATGCTAGGGGCAAGTTCCTTCAGGTGTACGCTTGTTCTCGAGGCGAGTGCTCTTGGCGCACTTTGTTCATCATCGAGACCTCAGTGAGTGCACATCTCCACCCAGCTGCTCATCATGAACACCTTGGACGGATGAACGGAAAGTTTATTGAAAAAAAACCCTGTAGGTTACCGGCCCAGGCTTAGGCAACCCCGACATTTTGTGCGATGAGGCGTAGCCTTTCCTCCGCTGTCCGGGCCCGCTGGATTGCCCACAGTTGGTTGTGCAGATCTGAGCTAGTCAGCGCACTTAGCCAACGCTCCTCGAGAAGGTCTGGTTTGGTATCGTCCTCTCGGTATATTACTGGGACCTGTGTGCATTGCCATTGAATGTGTGCCATATCTGCGTGTTCGCGCTTATCAACGCCTTGGAAGTTATCGCGAGCACGCGGAGAGCTCCCAACACAGCTGCAATGTGGTATCGCTGCCAAGACGGTGCGGTGAGAGCTCAGAGCCTGAGGGAAAAAGGCAGCGTCGGCAGCTATCGCAAGCCTCAAACAACATCAATCGGAGGCGGCGGCAGTGGTGAAGGCTCGCACAGCCGAAGCAAAGCGGGATCATTGACAAGCAGATCCCCAACTGAGAGCCCGTCAAGCAGAGGCGGCGCGCAAGTGGTAGCAAGAGAACATCGAATCGGAGTGGGCGTTGGAATCAGTGGTCAAGCGCCAAAAGCAGTCGTTACCTGAGGGTGATGGCACTGACGCGGGCTTCAAACGCAAATTCCTCTATTGCTCGTTCGGTCATGGCTGTAAAAAATGCGATCGCTTATGGCTGAACAACAACCTCCTCACTATCGCCTCCGTTAGCAATGACCCGTTCCACGCCAAAACCACCATTGTGCTCTAAAGAGAGTTGCCTCTCATGTAGTGCCTGCAGCGGAACGTGCCCAACGACGCCGCTTTCGAGGTACACCTCAAGCGCCGGCTTGTGAACTAGCGATTAAAAAAGAAGGCCCTCATCAAGAGCATCCACGAGTTCTCCCGATCAGTTTCGAGCAAGCTCCTCCATCGTCATTTTACTGTTAAGTTATGTTGTGCAGTTTTTAACATGCACAAAAGAGATAAGAAGGGCACGACGCTTGCTACACTTGCAACTGGATTTCTTACAGAAAAATACTTCATATATATGCACCCACGTTGACCCCCAGCGACAAAGATATAAAATAACAGGCACTGAAAACTTGTCCATTGTTAGATTTCTGTGCACTTTACCTTAAACTAATCGCGGCACGTGTAGAAATGATCTTGACAATACATGCTTTTTATCCACAAGACACAACATGCGCATACTCAGGCGATAAAAAACGAAACTTGTGTAGCCTATACACTTCGAAGAAAATATGAAAAACTGAAAAAACAAAAAAATATGATTCAGTGTAAATTCCAAGACATTCAAATAAAACTCACTTGTGCTGAACAAGGAAGTCGGCAACAAGAACCAGTGTTAAAGTTGCAATCCTACGTACTTTCAATCAAAATTCTTCCAGGAAGGCAGCTTTCCGATAACCTAAAGATACGAATGAAACCGATGATTGGCTAACGCAGCAGTATCTTCTTTTGTAAATGTGAAATGATTCAACTATTGTCGTAATTGGTTGCTTTCCGTGAAGAAAAAGCACTGTGGTTTCATCATATAGTGGCACGCAGCCACACTCAGAACAGTGTTGCTTAGGGTACGACTAATTACTTGATTGAATGATATGTGAGGTTTTATGTCCCCAAACCACCATATGAATATAAGAGACGTCGTAGTGGTGGGCTCTAGAAATTTCGACCACCTGGAGTTTTTTAACGGACACCCAGATCTGAGCCCACGCACCTACAGCATTTTCGCCTCCATAGAAAAGGCAGCCGCCGCATCCGGGATTTGATTTTACGACCGGCAGTTTAGCTGACGAGTACCTCAGCTACTAGACCACCGTGGCGGGGCAGAATAATAGTTTGTTGCTGAATGTCTCCTATGTTCTAACAGCTGGGTGTTCAGACACCCACCAGTCTTGCCACTGTGAACATTACAACAAGAAAGTGGTAAACAATATACAACAGATAATTTGCATATAACAAATTATGCCTTGTGGTCTATCTTGCATCTGTTGGCACTAGAATTTCCCATCACGGTAGTTTGTGGTCCAATTTCGCATGTGCTTTAGTAAGTTAGTTATGGTCCGCACATACAAAATGACTAGCATATGCGAGCAATGTATCTTGCGATCATATGTACGAAGCTCGCTTTACCAGGCACGAATGCCCACGGCAGTTTTCGTCTTTGCAGCTGAATTTTCAATCCGTCTCTCGCTTCCTTTGTGTAAGTCTGTTTTATGAGGCACCATATTATGTTTATTAAACGGCCAGTCTTCCCTTTTGTATAATGCCATGCGTATGTACCGGTGACGGCGACAATGAAGCAGCGCGAGTGTCCTTGGCCGAGAGCCGAGACGAAGAAGACGTTGCAGTCTTTTCCTTCAATCATAAAGCGTATAGTTGTTCGTGGTTCATTGTGTGCTCGTCGATCCCACGCGTCACACTGGTGGAGGTAGTCTTCATGCTTCGCGGAGCTGACAATCAAGCTCACTGTCGTTACTACACATCGACGCACCGGTCCAGCGTTCAATCGCCGTGTGCTTGGCTCGGCGCCTGAGCTGAATTTCCTGCGAGGAACTGCCAGCATTCGCTGCCTCTTTCAGCCACGATGGCCACTGCAGCTTCATCGTACATGACACTTTATAATCCTATGGTTCCAGATTGTTTTTAGGGTGAGACCTTGCCAATATTGAGCACTGATCAAAGAGAGGGGTGTACCCACAATCTTGGCAATGAATGCAAGATGCCCTTGTACCACATTGTGCATGTTGTTTTGGTGTTCTCGGAGGCGGTCATTTATGCGCCTGCTGGTTTGCCCGACATAGATGCACCCACACGTCAGTGTAATCAAGTATACGACTCCCATTGCGCATGGGACGTAGCGTGTCCAGTGTGCGACAGAGCACTAGGCAGAATTTGCACGAGGTGCATTGACCCGTTTGCAAAGCCTCAGCAATTTTTGAGGGGCAGAAAAAACTTTTTTTTTGGTTTTTTGTGGCCAGCGTTTTGTGTTTTGTTTTCCGCTCCGGAAAAATTGCAGAGGCTTTGCAAACGGGTCAAGGCACAGGGACCAGCTTACCCGAGAAATTATCGAAGCAGAAAAAATACACTTGCTAGAAGATAAATGTGTAGAACATCATCGATTGCTTTATTGCAGGCTGAACGTGATTACCTGGCTGAGCTTTGAGGCAATAGAAGACCCGTCACACGTGTTTTGTTACTTATGTGTAGATTAGGCTTGCATTTTACCTTCATGCTCTGTTATCTTTTTTAGCTTTATATATTCTTGCCATTCTGTGAAATAAAGTTAGTTGGAAGTCAGTGCTCTTTCTGTCTACCCTGTCCTTTTTTCCTTTTTTTGCGCGCTGAAACATCTTGCAAATATGTCATAATTTCTTTCACGATCCCGCGATCCGACGGAATGTAGAACTGCAGACAACAAACTGATCTGCTTCCGCTGCCAACGAGTTGGCCAAGCCTCCCGCTACTGCCGCAGCACTGAACGCCCCAAAACTGGAGCCGATTTTCCTGTTCTCTCCCGTACAAGAGCTTCCGTGGGTATTCGCTCAGTCGTGTGTATGCTTTTTCTGACGCCCCTAACAGCCGCTCCGCCACTCATTCGCCGTAGCCTCAACGCCGCCGTTCCCCATCGCCCCAACCATGCCGCTATCTTTTGCCGGCCTACTATGGGTCCTCTCGGACGGAAAACATGATCAAGCAGCTACGGGAGGTGGTGCTGCATCAATTGCTACTGATATAAATCATCCGTTGACGCTCTCCACTACTACGAACTTGATTGAGATGTATGTGGGTGGTCTTTGTCGTCGTTATTTAATAGTGGAGCTCAAGTATTTCTATTGAGTGCCCATTTATGTCGCCCGCTCAAAACGTCCTCACGCCAGCAGCGACTACATCCCCCTGTGTCACTGATGGTGGAACTGGGATATCACTGGAATGTGTACCGCGTGTGTTAGCATTGCCGGCCGCCATGTCCCGCTTCAGTTACGGTCCTTAAAAACTGCCCTCACGACCTAGCTTTGAGCATGAACTTCCTAATGACGCATTCTGCCCTGGTCGATTGTGCGGTCGGTACTCTCTGCCTAGAATTTCCTTTTCTTCCAGTTTCTCACCCTGAACTCCAGAACAACCTCTGCACCACTGACTTCTTCCGGATGCCACCTAAACCTCTCACATTTGTTTAATCGGCAACACCCTATCCCGTGCTCAACGGTGATTGATGACATCGTGACACTGATCCCTGATGTTCACGAGGCACGGCACACCACTAACCCACACTCCATCATAATTATGGCTTCTAACCGAACATATTCACCTGTTATCAATTTAGGTTTCATAAAGCAAGCGCTTCCTCAAAGAATTTGGTCGCCACGTTAAAACCATCAATCGACTACCACGTCACAAGTTTTTCGGCAGACGTATGTCCCGATCACTCATGTCACCCGCAGAATACCACATGCTCCGATGCGACCTCACGCTCCACGATCGCCCCGGACCTCAAACCCGAGAAAACAGCCGCGCCATGCCACCTTCTGGCTTGATATCACGATATATTTGACATCAACAGCCGTCCACTCGGCCAGGCTTCACACTCAAGCACGGCATTAACACTGGTGAATCTCTATGCATTCATCACCGATTATACCGGGTTTCTGCCACCGAGCGTAAAGTAAATCAGCAAGAAGTCACCAAGATGCTAGCCAAAGAGAATATTGAACCCTCTTCGAGCCCTTGGCCATCCCACGCTGTGCTTTTTAAAAAGAAAGAAGAAACGTGGCAATTGTGCGTTGATTATCGCCGTCTAAATGCAATCACGAAAAAGGGCATTTACCTTTTGCTCCGAATGGATGGTGCTCTTGATTGTCTCCATGGCACCGGATACCTTTCTTCAATAAACTTAGGTTCCGCCTATTGGCCAATAAAAAGACCAAGAGAAGGCTGCGCTTGTAACTCCAGATGGCACATAACCAGTTCAAGGTTGTGCCGTTTGGGCTATGCAGTGCCCCAGCCACGTTCGAGCGCATAATGGACTGTCTGCTTCAAAGGTTCAAATGGTCAGCATGTCTTTGTTACCTGGACAATGTTCTTGTATATTCACCTGGGTTTTTGAATTCCATAGAATTATGCGTTGATTATCGCCATCTGAATAGAATCACGAAAATCGCCTTCAGCGTTTGTCAGCTATTCGCAAGATCTTCCGCACTGCTGGCCTTCAATTCAACTCGTAGAATTTTTGCTTCAGACGCCGGCAAATTGCAGCGTTGGGCCACCTTGCCGACGCATCAGGCGTGCTGACGGACGTGGAGAAAATTTGTGCGGTCATAGTTTTCTGATACCCAAGTCTGTCAAAACGCCCAAATTTTTGTAGGACTTTGTTCCTATATTCGAATGTTCGTGAAAGATTTCGCAACTATCGCTAGACCCCTCAATAACCTTCTAGAGAAATACGTCACACCACCGCACAAGCTGCCATTTTTTCTACCTAATCAACAACTGACCACTCCACTTATATTGGTTCATTTTGACCATCCACTCAGATCATAGTTCGAACCGATGCTAGTGGTCACGGTATTAAAGCCACCCTAGCCCGACACCAACGGGGACACTACCGAGTTATCGCCTACGCTAGCCGCCTCCTCACAGCTGCTGAGCGTAACTATTCCCTTACAGAGCATGAATGTCTTGTACTTGTTTGGGCAGTCTTAATCTTCTGCCCGTATCTATACAGTACAACATTTTCTGTAATGACTGACCATCATGTGCTATCTTAACCCACGTCACTGAAGAATCCTACTGGCTGTCTCGGGCGTCGGGCTCTGTGACTGCAAGATAATTCGCAATGAGCACGGCCTATAGGCGGCTCACCGTGCAATCCAAGATCGCGGTACAGAGACCATCATCCCGTGACCTCGCATAGGAAAAAATAGGACGCATAGACGTAATCCCCCCCCCCGCTTTTACCGGATGAAATCTTCATCGTCAAATGAATGTGTGTGGGACCATAGTACTTTTCCAAACTATATGAACTGCTGAAGGTTCGCTACCTCATTTCTTGCCGCAGTGCGAAGGGTGGTGCTGTCAGCTGGTCGTCTATGTATCAACGATGCTTTGCGTAATCATGTGCGTGCTACAGAAAACTGTGCGAACTAGAATTCACATGTGAACACAACGGCACACCGAGATAATTTGTGCCGAGACTGCATGGCGAGTTTGCCGCAGTAGTAGGCCCCCAGCGAGTAGCGCGCCGCCGCGGCGGCACAGGACGGAATATTTACCATAGCGGTGGTTTCAGATATATTACGCCTTCTCACCATTACTTGCACTGTAAACATTAAACAGCTGCTTCGTCAACAGAACACACGCACTTAACTTTTCATTAAGTAGCACTTGTGTCGCAGCCATGGCCAGACTCCAACTGTGCCCCTTCGCTGCACTCGGATGCTGCCGGTTCTATCAGCGCGATTGAAACAAGGATATCAAAACGAATACACGCGTAACCTTTTTGCAACGTCAAAATTGTGAAAATTTGTCGAACACCAGTGTCATTCGGATGGCACCGGTGAAGTGCAAGAGAAGTTACTGTAGGCCATTGTCGTAACTGCCTGTTCCATTGTTATAATCAATTTGCTTCGCTGGTCAAGCTCAAGCGTATTGGCGGCAAGCGGCGTTTTGTAGTATTCACTATAACTGGGCTACATGTAATGCACAAGAAAAGCCGTTTTTTTTATTTGGAGCTTGCTTGAGGGTAATATACAATAAATACAATCAAAGTGACTTAACTTACGAGCGTGAAAAAAACAATAACGCACGATGGAACAGGACGTGCAACTAGATGCTCGTGAGCTAGTAGCTGATCATTCATCGTCGCTGTCACTCTCAGCAGGTAGACAACCATCTACGTCCAGTGAAAAATCCTCAACGTCAAGACGGCTTTTTTGACCATCACTGTAGCAAGCAATCCCAAGAATTCTCTGCGCCTAACGACTTCGATAGCACCAACCACGCGTCATTGGACAGCCCCAACACGGCGTTTCTCACAACGTCTACCTGGAGGTGTGGAGAGCATTTCCCCCGATACCAGGAGAGAAAGGAATCGCTTGAAGTGTCCTGTCACATATCAACGAACGTAAAAAAAAACAAGCGGTGCAGCATACGCCAAGGTTTCGTAGCGCAAATCGTGAGCCTGCGCTACCTTCCACTTGCAATAAATGTTGTGACATTCATGAAACAGAATAGCACTGACAATTGCTAAACGCACAGAAAAAAAGGTTAGTTTATACTGCAATAGTTGAACAATACCATTTCACTACCCAACGTGGTTGCAGAAAATATCGTGAAGCTGATATGTGTAATTTACGGGCTATAATCGAAAGCACAATTTGCCATGAATTTCCACAAAATCTTCGCATCCCGCAAAAACAAATCCGATTTATTGTGTCACGGATGGTCCAGTTATTCACTGATGCACGCATCACACCAAGTGGTTTGTGTTTGTTTTTTGCGAACGCGTTCACACTGAGGATGGCACCACTGAAAAAGGGAGCGTTGGGAGCGTTTGCCTACTGATAATTTTTGAGAGGACGCTGCTGAGTTCCGCTAAACGGCGTGACAGTCTATGAGCATGATGATGATGATGATGATTTATGGTGTTTTTTGGCGCAAGGGCCATTTGATGGCAAAAGAGCGCCAGTTCATGGGACAAGGAATGTGGACAACGATTGTGATTAGCGGCTGTGTAAGGGCCATAAAAGTCCTCGCAGTAAGGCGGGTAAAACATACAAGTAATAAAATCCGTGAAAGGTGTGTGTGGTGTGAATAGGTGACAAAAGTTGGTGATAATGAAAAACGATGGTGGACATTTATGGCATTAGCACAAGTACCTCACACGTTAGTACCCTCGCGTGCAAGGGCCGTGAGGCAAGTGCTTTCCTGTGTAGCCACCGCAGCAAAAACCTCTCTGGCGAGGTTGTGCTACGGGATGCCCGGGTATATCATATGAAAGTTATGAATTTTTTTAAAAACGCTAACAATGATTTATTACTAAAAAGCGGTTCCCTGCCAACGAATATTGCAGGGTGTAGAGGTATATGTTCTCTGTAGTGTTGTCTTCATAGAGGGTCTAACTGTTTACATTGAATTAAAACGTGAAGAACTGTTAATGCCTCACCACATTTTTCACACAATGGTTCATCACCAGCGGACAAAAGATGTGTGTGTGTCGTGTATGTGTGTCCTATCCTGAGTCTTGTTAGTGTTACCTCTGTTAGACGTGATTTTGATACTGATGGCCAATGGCCAAGGTGTGGCTTGATAACGTGTAGTTTGTTTTGTGTGTGTGTATCCCACTTGCTCTGCCAGTAGTCCCTGAGGTTTCGTTTGAGAGACGGCTTAAGATCAAGGGCCGGGATTGATATGGATGTAATGGCGGTGCTCTCATGGACGGATGCAGCGAGCTGATCCACCCTCACGTTGCCTTGGATCTCACGGTGCCCTGGCACCCACACACTACAACATGTTGTTTGAGTGTGTAGAGTGTGGATAAAATGGAGTAAAGTGAGACAAGGACCGGGTTTTTTTGTTTTTTAAGACTGTGCAGAGCCGTTACCACACTGACGGAATCTGTATAAATTACTGCTTTTTGTATTTGTAATTGTTTGATGTGTTTAGCTGCCACAAGTATCGCGTAAGCTTCCGCTGTGAAGATACTTGTGCGTGGATGTAGAAGGCCAGCATCCGAAAAGGATGGGCCGACAGCAGCGTATGACACAGAGGAGTTAGTCTTGGAGGCATCTGTGAAGAACTTAGGACGTGTGTATTTGTATTTGGAGTTCCAAAAAGTATGTTCGAATATGGGCAATAGGTGTATGTTTTGTAACTTCTAGGAAAGACACATCGCAGTCTATAGTCTGCCACTGCCACGGTGGCGGGTATGCTACAGGAGCCATTAAACTGTGTTCAAGTGACACTGCAGTTTCTTCAGCTAGACACTTCGGGCGAACTGAGAAGGGCTGCCTCATCGAAGGCCTGCTTTGAAACGAAACAGAGTTGAGGTCGACAAATCATTATTGTAGAGTACGATGGGTGCTTCTCGTCTGCTTTCACCTTAAGGAAATAAACAAAGGACATATAAGTTCTCTGCAGCTGAAGCGACCATCATTTGACTCAACATAAAGGCTTTCTACGGGCCTGGTGCGAAAAGCACCCGTAGAAAGGCGGATGCCCGAATGGTGCACGGGGTCCAGCATCTTCAAGGCACTTTGAGTAGCAGACTGATAGACAACGGCCCCATATACTAAGCGGGTGCGAATGAGGCTTCTATAGAGGTTCATGAGGCATTGCCTATCACTACCCCACGTAGTACGTGACAACACTTTTATAGCATTGATGGCTTTTAAACATTTTGTTTTAAATACTTGATGTACGGTATGAAGGTACACTTGTTGTCCAAGATTAAGCCTAAGAATTTATGCTCGGCTTTGACGGACAGACGTTGCCCGTTCAGTCGAATGTCAGGTTCCGAGTGCATGCCTCTCTTTCGAGAGGACAAGACACGCGTGCTTTTTTGTGGGTTAAGTCGAAATCCGTTTTCATCTGCCCGTTTGGAGACCTTATTTAATTCCAGCTGAACCTGCCGCTCACACATGGCCAAGTTGCATGACTTGAAGCCAAGCTGAACGTCGTGGACATATGTACAATAGAACATATTGCGGCGAATGGACAAGTGCAAACAATTCATTTTGATAATAAAAAGTGTGCAACTAAGCACGCCACCTTGTGGCACGCCTGTTTCCTGGACAAATGTTTGGGAGAGCACACTGCCTAGACGGACATGGAATGTCCGGTTTGACAGGTAACTTTCGATTATATGAAACATTCTTCCGCGCACACCAAGGTGGGACAGGTCTCTTAGAATTCCGAAACGCCATGTTGTATCATACGCCTTTTCGATATCGAGGAACACAGAGAGAAAATATTGCTTATGGACGAAGACATCTCTGATCTGTGCCTCGATACGAACGAGGTGGTCTGTGGTGGATCTACTTTCTCGAAACCCGCACTGAAATGGGTCGAGCAAATGGTTTGTTTCAAGGATATGTACAAGTCGGCAGTTTATCATTTTTTCGCATACTTTGCACAAGCAGCTTGTAAGTGCAATAGGCCTATAAAATGAAGCTAAAGAAGGGTCCTTGCCCTCTTTCAAATTGGGAATAATAATAGCCTTTTTCCAGGAGGTAAGGATAGTGCTAGAAAACCAGATAGCGTTGTACAAACAAAGTAGGGTTTTTCGTGTTTCGGCTGGTTGGTTTTTTAACATTTCATACACCACACGGTCAGAACCTGGGACAGAAATACTGCAAGAGTTTAGATATGTTCGGAGCTCCGCTAGACTGAAAGCTTGGTTATATGCCTCGTATCTAGTGGATTTGTGTTCGAATTTCTGCTTTTTATTCTTGTTCTGTATTTTTGGAAAGTGTCAGTATAGTGGGACGAGCTGGATACCCGTTCAAAATGTGCCCCGAGGAAGTTTGCCTCATCTTCCAAGGTATCACCTTGAGTGTTTACGAGTGGAAGTGTGTGTACTTGTTTCCCTGCTATCCTACCGACCATGTTTCAGACTTTAGCCTCCTGTGTGTATGAATTGATTCCTGACAAAAACTTCTGCCAGCTTTCTCATCTGGCCTGCCGACGCGTTCTCCTTCCTTGAGACTTTATTTTCTTGAAGGTGTCAAGATTTTCCGCGGTTGGCGAGTTCCGCAGCAATCTCCATGCCCTGTTCTGTTCCTTTCGCGCATTACGACACTCCGTGTTCCACCATGGGACGTGTCGTTTGCTGGGCATTCCAGATGTATGCGGTATGCACCTAGCTGCTGCGTCAGTTAGAAAAGCTGTGAAGTACTGCACAGCTTCATCTATGTTCAACCTACATATGTCTGTCCAACTCAAACGTGTAGTGTTGTGGAACTGTTCCCTGTCTGCTTTGTTTATCAGCCATTTGGGAACATGTAGAGGATATTCATATGTTGTTTGTGAACTCAACACTACAGGAAAATGGTCACTTCCATTTGATTATTTATGATTTTCCATTTCAGTAGGGGTAGGAGTGAAGGTGATACGATGCTGAGGTCTATAGACGAGTACGTTTTGTTGGCACCGTTATAGTAGGTTGGCTCTTTGCTATTCAACAAACAGGCACCCGAAGAGAAGAGAAATTGTTCAATGAGACGACCTCGTGCATCAGAGCGAGAATCGCCCCACAGTCCACTGTGTGCGTTTAGGTCCCCTAGAAGCAAATAGGGTTCAGGAAGTTCGTATATTAAAAACTCAAATTCACATCTTTCAAGACGGTGGTGTGGAAGTACATACAAAGAGCAGATGGTGACGAGTTTTTTTTTAAAAGTACCGCTCGAACAGCGGAGTGGTAAATGTGTACACGATACTCCTTGGTTAATAATAATGGCTATGCCACCGGATGACGCCACAGCATCATCTCGGTCCTTTCGGTATATGACGTGAGCACGTAAAAAATTTGTATTGGAGGATTTCAGATGTGTTTCCTGTACACAGCACTTGAGGTGAGTGTTTGTATAAAAGCTCTTGGACGTTGTCAAGGTTTTTAAGCAGGCCTCTGACGTTCAAATGTATAATTTGTGTTTTCATATTGGAAGTAAAGTAGTGCTGTGTGTACGTTAAGGGAGTGACTTGTTTAAGCTGAAAGGTCAAGCTCAAGTAGCAGAGCTATTGTCAGGCCCTGTTATGAGCTTTTTAGTTTTCTTGGCGCGCTCCAGAGAGCCGCGCCGCTCTTTTGGCACCAGGGGTGCCGCCGTATCCATTGCCTCCTCGGAGGCACTGGATGCCCGCTCATGCGAGCTGGTTTTTCGAAGCTTGGGCCTCGCCTGGCGAGGTGAGGCCTTGAGACTCGAGGACCCTGGAGTCCCTGGTCTCTGTTCGATAGTAGGCGGAGTAGACTCAACTACTGCCGCCTTTGGGGCAGGCGCCACAGCCAATGGCTCGCTCTGCGCAGGCCGAAGGAGTGGCGAGGGCTGGTGCGACACTGCCCCTGGCGCGCCGCATCAGCATATGTGGGGCCATAAAATGGCAAAACTCTTTTTTTGCTTCTTTAAATGTAATGTTCTCTTTTATTTTTAAAGTGATGATCTCTTTTTCTTTTTTTCAGAAAGAACGGGAACGTGAGTACGCGGCATGACTACCGCCACAATTCACACAGTGTGCAGGTGCTTCGCAGTTGTCGGACGCATGGCCCTCGACTCCACACAGAGCACAAGTTTTCTGGCCACGACAGCTTTGCGAGCCGTGGCCATATCTCTGACATTGGAAGCAACGGCGGGGGTTAGGAATATATGGCCTCACACACGTCTTTGTATACCCAGTCTGCATTGTTTCCGGCAAATCGCTCGAAGCACAGGTCAGTAATAAGTGTTTTGTTGGTATTTCCTTTTCATCTCTTCTTATCTTAATAAACTGTACGTTTGTCACGTTCTGGCTCTTCCATCCTTCAAGGAGTTCAGCTTCAGTCAGGTCAAGCAAATCTGCGTCCGATACGACCCCGCGAGATGAGTTCATGGACCTGTGTGGCGTAATACTGATGAGTGTGTCTCCAAACGTTGTAAGAGTGTTCAATTTATCAAATTGTTCTTTGTCACGTATTTCAAGGAGTAGATCTCCACTGGCCATTTCGGTAACCTTGTACCCGGCACCGAGAGTTTCGGTTAGGGACCTAGCCACTACGAAGGGGGATACTGTTCTGACTTGCTTGTTAGTTTTTTCGCAGTGTATAACGTGGAAATGAGGAAAGGTTTGTCTTGGCCGGATGAGAAAACTGATATCTTCGGTGCCTACCCGCTTTGAGGAGGCACGATCACTAAGTAAAGGGAATGCTTTGTGCATACTAATTGTATGTTGTTCAGTAGCATTGGCGGCCACCCACCACGGAGCCCAACGAGGGGACGCTTCAAGTTTACGGATGCTGAAACCTGCAGACGTCAGCCGTACAACACTGCCATAACCCAATGCGCCTAGACCAAGGTAGGCTATTTGCACAGGGTTAACCCTAGCCGCCAGGAAGTTTAGAAGTAAACGGAAGAGAGTAGAAGACAGGACAGATAAATAGTAAGAGATAAAGACGAAGATGTAGGGAGAGAGAGATAGGAAAAGGCGACTGCCGATTTCCCCTGGGGGGGGGGGTCAGCCCAGGGGTGCCGTCTACGTGAAGCCGGGGCCGAAGGGGTGTGTTGCCTCTTTCGAGGGGCCTTAAAGGTCCAATCACCCAGCGTCAGTGCAACCCCCAGGATCCCCCTTTTCCCCGGACACGGCAAAGCCACGCACGGCTAGGCGTGGGAGGGAGCCGAAACCTCCCGTTAGCTCAAGTCCGTGGTGTCGCTATACACCAAACGCCTACTTGCGCAGGCGCCCCTGCGGGGAGTCTATGGACATCGCGAGTACCTATGCGGTGACTTACAAGTCCGGAAACCTACATCACGACGCAGACTGCTTGTCCTGCTACCCGGTCACTGAATCGAGCACTATGCCTAGCACCGACACCAACCTCTTTATCTTTCTCCTTTCGCAAATGACATGCGCCGGTGGGGAGCAGCGTCGTGATGCGTCTAGCGTGCTATTATAGAGCGCCTCGAATCACCATCTTTTGATCAGTTCCATAGCTCATACGTCCTCCATGATGGCTTTTTATGCGGACAAAATATTGAGCCGTATGAACCAGCCTTGCTGCTTGTCATTCCGAAACACCTCCGCTAAGAAGTTCTCAATGACACGAATATCCTGACCTTCCGACTGCCGGTCCCTTTGGTTTCTCACGCACTTACGACCGAATGCACTGACGCTTCTTTTACTCAGAGATGGCACGCTCTGTCAGAAGATCCGTTGCGGCTTGTGAGAATGTCAGCACAGTAAAACACCCCCGACGCATCCTGCCGGACGCCTCCAACTACTCGACATTCCGTCAAAGTCGTTCTTCTGCTTTGGCTTAGATCTATGTGGCCCATTCCTCTTGTCTTCCTCGAGCAACAGGTGGATAGTCGTGGCCACCGACTACGTCACGCATTATGTCATCACACGAGCTCTTCCAACAAGCTGCGCCACAGATATCGCTGACTTCCTCCATACGTGATTTTGCGACATGGAGCTCCACGGCAGCTGCCCACACAGTGTGGCTGCACCTTTTTATTGAAGGTCATAGCGAACGTCGTGCAGTCCTGTGAAACGAGGCGCACACTCACTACGTCATATCATCCGCACATCAATGGACTTAGGGAGTGTCTGAATTGAACTCCTAAAGACGTGCTCACTAAGTATGTTTCTTTCAGCTACACCAACTGGGACCTGGCGGTGCCGTAAGTCAAACTTGCCTACTTTTCTTTGCGCCATGACACTGCCGGTTACTCTCAAGTTTTTCTGTTATTTGACCGAGAACCTACATTGCCTATAAACACCATCATCCCGCCCCAGCAGTAACACCCTACTGAAACGTTCCGTAAGATGCGGAGACCTCAAGTACGGAATTATTGGAAAATGGAAGACGTATGATGTGGACTCCGCATAAGACGTATGATGCGGACTCCGCATCTTATGGAAAGACGTATCATGCGGAAATTACTGAAATGTGTGCATGTTACGTCTGAATCTAGTGCAAAGCAATATAAAGTGTAAATTGAATAGACGTCCACGAGTACATGCAATACTGTGTACAAATCACAATATTTCTTAAATGTGCATGATGAGGGATTGAATCATCGGCATCTTTCTAATTGTCGTGACGCTGAAGCAAAATTACCTTTTAAATAAAATACATTACAAAACTACTAAATTAACATGCTAGCGATCATAAATGGTGCTTACATTGGAACACATTAATGCAGTGTTCTATGCAAGACTTAAAGAAGTTATAAAGTTATTATTATCAATAGAGAAGCAATAATATACACATCAGCCCTGCTACAATCAAGATATTTTTTTATTTGTCTGTATGCTCCAGCTGTGAATAGTGACATTGCAGTGTTGATCGTACACAAATGAGGTGACTGCACCGTAACTTCACGAGCTCCACCTAAGCCACAGGATGGTGGCACAATGTAACAGCAATTTTAGAACCAAATGTTTAAACATAAATAATAATCATAGCACTGTAAAAGTGTGGCGCTGTGTTTATCTCATGAAGGCCTTGTGGAGATCAGCGAAATGCTGCTTGAGGCTCCGGCACCACTGTAAATTTCGAAGGTCACTGCCATAGAACTTATGTGTCCTTCATAGGCACCTGGAATTGAAAATAATTGGCACAAATAATGTCAGAGACACATGTTAGCACAATAGTTTATATGCACAAGAAATATAACACACAGAATGAAACTGAAAATGTAAGGCACACAATCCTTCATGTTATGCATATGTGAACAATAGAAGGGATGAGTGTATAAATTAGTTCTGCCACATCAAAAAAACAGCATGCTTATCACATTGAAAATAACTAGGTTGTCACGATTTCCAATGGTAGAGATAATCGATTATTATGTCCTTATGAAATTATGATTTAAACGCTTCCTGCACAGTAAAACTTTAGGAACTGCAAGTGAAAGCTCTTAATGTACATTTAATAGTGTGTGCATGTACATCTGCTGCCTTTATACTATACAGTTTGTGCACAAAATTTTGAGAGTTTAACCTATGCTTCTTATCAAGGTTAAAATCACCATGAAAGCAAGCAGGACCAGGCAGGTGCCATAAAAATCGGTGGAAGCCAGATAACTATAACCGAACTGCACACATATAGGGGAGCAAGAGTAACAGAAATTCGGCTGCTGACCCGCATGTCGCGGTATCAAACCCCGGCTCCATTTCTGATGGAGGCAGAAATGCTGTAGGCACGTGTGCTCAGAATTGGGTGTACGTTAAAGAACCCCAAGTGGTCGAAGTTTCTAGTGCCCTCAACTACGGCGTCTCTCATAATCATAGAGTGGTTTTCGGACGTGAAACCCCACATATAAATCAAGAATAACAGAAATAAACTGCCAACAGAAAATTTGGGTGCATGTGCTATCTGTAAGTGCTTACACCTTACTACATACAGCATGCTCATTCCATTTTAAATACCGATATTGAAAATAACTGCTCTATTAGAAATGTAAAATGTAAGGTAGAACTGAACGACCCTACAAAAAGTGACCCTGCTATGACATCACGTTTTGTTATAAGAAAATTGACTAAGACTCTCAAATATCAATATGCAAGGAAGAAATCTTCAAAAGAACAATCAAGTTTGAAGTCATTATTTTAAATATGACTACTATGACTGTAACCAAGAAATCGACCTCAACATGGCTAATGTTAGTTTTTGAGGCCTGTGTTCACTAGACAATGAACTATGCCACAAAAAGCACAACATTCAGACAAAGCACCACACAAAAAAAGAAAGCAGTCCTTTTTGTATTACCTACAATGCCTTTAAAATGGTATTTTTACCTCGACTTTCCGTTTTTTATCTAAGTAACTGGTGTGCAACAAGTTAGCTGAAAATGCACTGTGCCTCCAAAACCTGTTGGTTGAATCTGAATTTTTAAAAAATGGTGAAGCTTGCACTAAATTAGGCTCCACAAGCCTTGGAAGAGCGAGACTACATGACTCTTAGGACTACTTTGGTTACTTGTGTTTTGTTTCTGGGCCTAAGCATAAAGACAAGGGCTTAACTGAATTGCTGCTAACAAACAAAGGCTTTCGAAATTGCCCGATCGTCAAAGGATGCTCAGTCATTTGTTGTTTTTCGCACTGGGCTATTCTACACCAAACATACAAACCATACTGCCTGGCGACCATCACAGATGTACCTTTTAAAAACTGATGGTAATTTACTCTTCTGAAAATAATTATTTGCAGAAATGTTTTGAAGAGAAAAAAGTAGTGGTCACGTGGGTACCTTCAGAATTTTGCAGAATGTGGTGCGGGTGGTATTTGTGAGGAAACTTTCAAAGTACCACTTTTTCTTGCCATATCAAATTTGATCTACATATTAAGTACAGATGCTTCTCAAAGTATTTGAAGCCAAGTAACAATAATGCCATTTTTCCGCTACATAGGCTTTGAAGAATTCAGCCAAACTGTTTATCGTTTGCATTTCTTGTATGGCAATACTGCATAATGTATGAATATTTGAGCCACAAATACTCACTGCACAGAAGTTATATTTCACTAAAAAAATAATGTTAGGTCCAGATTACAAATATCACTATATAATCGTTTTTGTCCACATTGAGATGCAATTTGAGCTGTGTGTTTGTCTAATTGGAAATTACTTTTATGTGTAAGTTGAAAGCAAATAAACAGTTCTTGTTACATGGCAATTGTTATCATTACAATTTTTGTTTAAATGAGGAAAATGATTTTTGAAGTCTCCTATTGAGGTCCATGAGGAACTTCGGAACAGAAGCTGTCGTATATCAAATGCAGAAAACTGTCATCATAAGAAAACTTCAAAAATTCATTTCTACTTTAGGACAAAGTGTAATCATATAACTTGCCATATAAAGAGAACTGCTTCCTTTTTTTGATGTGGCGAAAAAATTGCACTAATATTACTGAGCTTCATGCACTACACACAATCACCTTTACTTAATACCTAGACCGAATTTCGGTGTAGAAGAGGCAGTATTTTGAAACACTTTTTACTTTTTACAAACAACACTCAGACGACATCCTGGGAAGTCCAGAAGGCACCAACGCGGCCTAATATTTTGTTCTCTGCGATATACTTTAGCATTTTGCTGGTTTCAGAAAAATACAGTAAACGAGCACAATATTTTTTTTTCAAAACACATTCAGGACGGTTGGCCAGCATTTATTCTTCCGAAGCTCAAGCTATCACCTCTCTGTTACTGCCTCCCTCACATACATTGCCTGCATAGAAAAGAAGAAGAAAGGCAGGTCTGGCAAAGCTCACAAGGCAAGATATTTTCATGTTGGATAAATTAATTACCATAAACAGCAGCAAAATAACATTCATTTTGAGTAGTCTAAGACACAAGCTATATACCAGCATACTAAGAGCCAAGCACAAACTTTTCATTTGAACATGTGTGGTGATAGACAGGAAGCACTTATTGCAAGACTGATCTGTCTGTAATTAACTAAATGAAGTACAACGCACTGTTCAATCCAACACCACATAGGCATCTTTGCCTATGTGCAAAGCCATGTGTCATTGATTCATGCACTAAATGGGACAATGCAAATGTAACAAAAAAGGTGAAAAAAGAAAACAAGGGAAAAAAACAAGAAAGGGGGGATGCAAAGAAGGAGCAGTGTAGCACTACTTTTACTTTGCATTCCCCTTTTCTTTCTTCTTTTTTTTTCTTTTCTATCATTTATCTTTTTTTGCTTCCCTTACCCCCAACCTCCGACAAGAGAACACTTTGTATCAGCGCAACCTAACTTGAAAAGAAGCAAGGGCTGCACTCATCTGCGTTATAGGTTTTTTTTCAGACAAACATTTCCAACAGGCACACACGCCTACACCAAAAGATGATGTCATTACTGACCCCATTTAAACTAACATGCCAAGGATGACAAGGTGACTTCTAAAAAATAGGTCCTCCTATCGCAACATCGGCCAGCCTATCTGAAGCACTTCTACTGTTCACCCTGATTACCCCACTAGATGTTTCCATCTGTCGACTCACATCTTCATTTTGGATAACACTAAGACGAGCTTACATTGATGAATACGCACGAAAGTTTGGTGATGTATCATGTATCAGATTAAGCAACTCTGTTAAAAATTATTGATAGCTTGCTTCCAGGCTTTTTATACTGTAGCCTGAAACTTCGTAATGTCTTCTATGCACTTGAACCAGATTGACAACGTAATGCACAACATGCTTAAGAATACTGCGAGGAACAAGATAACGACAAAACGGCCAGCCACCCAAAATTTTCGCTGTAGATGTTTATAAAATGTTCATGTACCCCAAACGAGGTGCTTATGATACAAGCCGAAAAAACCTACAAGTAGGGCCTTGGAGTCTTCTGGAAGTAGACGTGTTGCATTTTTTCAGAGGGCTTTACACCCATAAGTGAGGAACAAAACACCTGTATAATGAAGAATGTTGGCAGTTATCAGTTATAGAAAAACCTAATGCAGAAATCCTCCCCGACACATCTGTACATTTAGAGAGGTGACGTAGCTTCTGTGATTGTGGCAGTAACTCCAACAGAACCAGTGCGAAAATTGGCACTACTTGGCTAGACAAATGTCCAAACATGCATGCCCGACTCTCTCTAGCCTTCCTTGCTAAATCTGACACGTGATTTCTTAACTGCTGGCTGGACAAAAACAAAACCACTGAAGCACTCACAATACACAGCGTGAAGTTCCTCTGGAGTGGTCAACTTCGTCTTCTGCGATGAAAGAGCAGCACAGTGTACTGATAAGGCACTCCTTGCAATGGTTTTCAATGCCACACAGTGACCTTGCTGTTCCTGTCGAAGAGAGCTTCGGGAGCTTGGAGGGTGCTTGCTCTTTTCTGGGGGCTGCTGCCGCTCCTCGTTTTCTGCTCGAGGTCAACCTGCATAAAGTTGTAGACGAGGCTTTAAGGGTTGTATATAATGATATACAAATTTTCGCTGAAGACACATTTCCTCGTGGCACACTGAGGAATTTCTTATAAAACTTAAGGCCTCGCATATGCAAACATTTACAATCGATCTGAAGATGCACTCGACTCTAAAGGAGCAAGTTTGTTATGTAGTGTATATGAAGAAAGGTCATTCAGCACAACCACAACTACAGTTGCACACGAAAACGACATTTTACACGATCCTGTTTATGTACATGGTTCATTTTATTTTATTTACACGGTCCATTTTACACGGTCCTGTTTTACACGATCTGGTCTGCATGAACTCTTGAACCGGGCACCATATAGGTTGAAAGACACGCACAGAGTTTGAGACAAACCTAGTTTTCCGTGGAGCATCCTCTTGCACTACAACAACACATCTCAATCTAGTTAGTTGGTCAGAACGAGGTGAAAACAGCTCGCACTTGAAAAGCACGGGCAGAAGGAATGACGCCTGCACCCTGTGCTTTCTGTACATTCTCGTTGAGGGTGCAGTTTTCACCTTATCCTTATGCAATTTCGCATTCATAACATTGTTCGTTGCATAATTTTTGTGGCGCTAAAGTGTGTGATACCGTCTTGTGTATCCCATGTAATTTATAAAAATAGAATACAAGATAGCTTGATTCAAAAGTAACAAAGTGCATCCAGCGCCATGTCCTGTAGCCATTATTTAGGCAAGTGGCAGAATGATTTATTCTTCAAAACATATCTTACTTGTAACCACTACAAGAGCTAACTCGTACACTGGCACATTCTGTTTGCCTCTTCAGAATATAAGGTACCTTTTTTACACCAGAAAATCTTCAAGAAGAATAGAAGTGTTGTAATTGTGAAGAAAGAAAAGTAGAAGGAAAAAAAGATAACCTACCCTGTACAGGGACTGAGCCTGCGAACTTCGAATAACAAGTCCGATGCTCTATCAACTGAGCTACCATGGCGGCTATCCCTCTTCCATTTTGTACGGTATATATGTGCATTTATACATGGAAGAGTCAGTCAGCGCTGCCTGTTACTATTATGGCGAGTGTGGGACACCTTTTTTTTGCCTACTGGCAATTACCTTACGATTGCAATTACGTTACCATTACTTCCAATATCCCTATACTTCTTTGGCAGCATTATGCATCTGTCAGTTCTCAGAAAATCTGCTAGTCACAGGAGGCAATAGTTCGCCCTCCCACCTAAATGCATGTACTTGAACACATGCACAACTGATCAAAAAAAAAACAAGTCACACACTGCTAAGATTACTGAGATTCACTGTTTCAGATTCATGAGTAAAGGAAAGAACTATAACTTTAAGGGTTTGTTGTCTTTGTTGAACACAATTAAATGATAACTAGCAGAAAATGATGCCAAACAAACTATAGGGTATGCTATCAAAAGTAACATTAACAAAATTGTGAAAAGAAAAGTGAACAAAAACGTAACTTGGCAACGGTTTTTGACAATTGAATTGACATTACTTTTTATCACATCCCTTTATTTTACTGGGTAATGTTGTCGGGTAATTCTCATTATTAGAGTGGTGAGTAGGCTGACAAAGAAAGTATATGGCATTGATACTTCTTTTGAACACCTAAAAGTTTGAGGAACTTAAAAGAGCGGAAGCTACTTTGAGTAGACCAGAATATTTAGTTGGAGCGAAAAAAAATGTACACACATTTTTACCAGGCTTTTTAACCTATTTTGAGACATAAAAGTGTATGCTGCCAGTAATGTTAAGTACCATTACTTTTGTCACACTATGCACTGTAGGTGTAGTTAGAGTGGTGATAGTGAAGGAATAATCAAGCACGCCACCAACTGCGTTCACATCAATGGTCGCGAATTTTAAAAATAAACCTGCTGTATAGTAAAAAAATTTTAGAGCATTTATGATTTTCTCCAAATCAAGTTAAACCGACTGGGTAAGCAAACCATTTGCATAAAATCAAAAGGCATAGTGATTCATGTATTATATCTATGTGAACAATTTCAGCAATGCAGGGCAAAGTGACAACAGTTCTATTAAAAACCCCTCTCATTATAACATGCATGAAAAGCACCACACCAGAATATTTTATAGTGCATGTAATATCGAGAAAACTAGACTGTCTATTGACCTTTTTGAAGAAGGGTATCTCCTTCACATTCAAGGGGCAACCACTTAACCTTTTCCTGAGCTTTTCTGTGAATATTTCCTGAATTTCAGATATCATTAGGATTGATTTAGAGTGAACAGATTTTGCTTACGCATTGAAACCTAGTTCTGTATGTAACTGCAATTATGGGTGCCAAACCATCTCCAATTAATTTTTAACATTTAACTTATTTTTAACTGCAGCAGCACAACTAGCTATGGGTGCCCAAAAAGTATCTAGAAACAATTCCTTTACCTCTTTGAGCCTTTTGGAAGTGTTCAGCTTCTCAGTGCTCACCTTACAACATTTTTTTAAATACGTGTTTGCATGCCCACTGCTCTTGCTCTTTGTACAGTGAGGAGGAGCACATGGCAAGAAGAGACAAGAAAGAAGCACAGCGAAAAAAGCGAAATAAGCGAGGATCTCTTTTGTATCGTACAATGTGTGTAACATTACTATTGCGACAACATATAGACAAATTATCACGGCTATGCATCCATTGTAGAGTCATACACAGCTGCAACACCACGACTAAATTTCAACCTTGTGTTGGTTTAGGATCCCTTTATAGTGGCAAGCTAATGATATCTGCATTTGTTTGGCACATACTAAAATTCAGTGAAATGTGATATGTTAATCTCATTTAGAATGCACGCCATGTGGCTTCATTGTATATGTGGCCACAAGTAACTCTGGTTGCAAAGCAATATGGCAGAGCCTAAACAGACGTCACCGACCACTCCAATTTGAACTTGCCTTTGCTACTTGCCCATTATCATCCCAGCAAAAATGAATAATTTAATCTGCTACAGATAAGTGCTAGCCTATGCTAAGGATTAAGTATGAAGGGTGTTTTGTCATTATTGAGATCAGTTATTTGTTCAAGAACACTTGCTGTCAAACACAAATACATTGCTGTCGAAGCATCAAGACTCAAATACAAAGCAAAAAGAAGTGTCTCTTTGAAAATTACAGGCCACAAGGCAAGATAAATATTTGATATACTTGGGATGTAAGGCGCGCAAAAGAGGTGCTGCCATTTTATACTTTTCCTTGTGTTGAAACCTGCTTGCTTTACTCACCCAACACATCTGTAAAGATGCCGTGAAAACACCTTAGGAGCTGATGCAGCAAGGTTGAACACATGTCCAGGGATTCCACCATTCCTAAGCAGCCCTACAGCCTCCACAGTCCTGCAACCATTTGTAAGATAAATATAGTTCTACACAAAGTTCTTGGTTTACAGACACACATGCAAGACGCATAACCACTCTATAGGAAGTTTGCATGATAATGCGCTGGTTAGCAAAACGGATGCCAATATCAAGTATCCCGGCCTGCTGCTTCTTTCTTTCCGTTCTTAATTATTCAATCCACGGTTAATAAATGTTCCCCCAATGTGAAGTGCACTGGCAGTCCGGTGAAGAATTGCAATGTATTTCGAACACAGTCCAATTCATGGCAAGTAAGCATGCAATAGCGTTTTGTCAGCTCTTCGAGAAAAGAGCATGAAGTTTAGCTAAAACCCATGTTTTTTATAAACACCATTCAATTTGATATAAAAGTTGCGAGCATTACGTAAAGGAACACGGATTCATGTTTAATCAATGATTTCTTAAAATGTACTGATATGAATGCAACCAACTGCTCGAGAATTTAGAGTTATGAACACTATCGCACTTGCCAGCTGCATCTTGTCAAAAACAGCGGCAAGATAGGCTAGTTTCTGTAGGTGAGTAGTAATGAGCAGTGCAAAGTAACAACAAGAAACACCAGTAACAACAGTATGGGGCAAGCACAGACTGCCAACTGTATAAATTATTACACAAAAGTTCACCTGAATATCAGTCAGACAACTTGTGGAAATGAAGGTCCAGTTGGGCATGAACAAGTTACGAAATCAACAATGCCTGCTTTCACTAACAGGACCCTCATTCACATAAAGTATGCAGCGATAGGCCCCTACTGAGGTACGTCACAGCATGATGTCACTGGCACATGTAAAAGGTGTGGCTGGAAAAACACTCCCGCTGGTGGCTCAGCCCGGTACAGTCGTGCGATGTTTGGGGCAAGTTTTAATTTTTCAAAGCTTACACTTCACGTTACAATGTCGACATTAGCTGTAGTATGTGTCAGCAAACATCCAGCTGTGTGATAAACTGTGTGTTAAACTATTTGCCACTCTGTCTGTTTATCTTGAAGAAGTGAACACACGTGGTGGCCTGTGTGAGCAACAGCGGCATAGTCTTCAAAAATGTGCACTGTTGATTGTGGCATGTAGTGTGCATTGAAAGGTATTGAGAATATCGATTCAACTGAGAATAATGTGTGTGATGTGTGCAGTGTCAATAACAATGTGTCTTGTTTGCGAAGACGTTAGCACTCATGGCAGGGACCGGTCGATGAAAAAACTTCATTGGACATTTTAGTCAAGGTAAATATGCACTTGACGCGACCATCTGCTAGTGGGTACATCTCGGTGTTTGCGCTGTGTGCAGAAAAAAATTGCAAGGTCACCGGGCTGGAAGATACCATTTGCTGAAGCTGCATGTATGAATCGCCCCGACGAGTACGCAAGCTCAATAAAGGTATAACTCGTTTTATCGAAGGCCTCATATTTCTTCATGTAATAAGCAGAGATTCTTGTTTCCCATATACTCAGTACCTCTACCGCTCGATATTCATGAAGTGACAATGCAAACAACAAGTTTGTGTGTTAGGTCCTAAGGGAGCAATGTAAATATGCAAATAGGTTGTGGGTGTCAGATGCAGCGATGTAACTGCACAAAAGATTACGTATATATTAGGCTACAGGTTTAGAATTGCATACATCTCAGTGGTCTATCAGGAACGTCACAAACAACTTCCTTGCCAACCAGCCCTTGCACAGAGGGAGGGAATGGCTGGCACGGTGCTCGAAGTGACGTCACACTATTTGCAAACATAGAGAGGTTTCTTACTTAGGCAACATTTTGCACAATATATTTTTAAATGCAAGACTGTACTAATCCACATTGATCTCACTGATGTCTTTTGTTGTTACTTTGTGCTGTGAGTTACTAGACATTTAGTCTCCATGATCTTTAAAAGCAAATTTCAGTGTTCTCTCTCATATTGCTGACAACTGTGTTGTTGCGTAAATTGGGCAAAAAAGCAACACAGAAAGGCTGTCACAATAAATACACCAACATGGGTATTCTCCTGCAAACAAAAGTCGGCACTGGTCCTGTCATTACCCGTCTTCCTTCTCTTTGCCTTGTTTGTGCTGAAACAGCCAAACACCTGATGAGTCAGATGAGAAATATTAACGAATCAAAACTATAAGTGCTTGCATCAGCAACTACACAACAGCGTGATAACCGCACCCCTGCCACACAGCAGCGAAACATATTTTGAACATGCTGGCAGTGTATTATTTTATAAAAAGCAACTCTGGCAGATTAGAAAATCTCACATTGTGCATGCAAGTTTTCTTCAAAGTCAGGCGTACAATGTAGGTGCTGGCCGGTACATTATTAGTTACAAGCAAAGGTGTCTTGCAGGTACACATGAAGATTGCACGAACACCTCTCTCTCTCTCTACACTAGGCGCACACATTATATCTTTCAACAAGCACACGCCACTGTTTAGGGGCATAATAACGCTCTACCGTGAACGTATGCTAATCAACCCACTTAGGCGGTTGGCTAGGTGAATCGAGCCAAGTTACAAATTGTATCGCCCGCGAACGTAAACAAAATGCTGCTTTGCATCAAATGGCACTGCAGGCTTGGTTTAATCAACAACGTAGCAAGCGCCGTGTGCGCCTTCCTCACTACATTGCACATATGAAAAAATCGGTCACCATACACATGCATGTTGCCGCAGTTGCCTCGAATTAGCTCCAGTGAGGCCGCACCGATGCGCCATGGCTCTGCTGGCGTTAGCGTTGTCAAAGCGAATCGGCAACCGCACTCGCAAAGGCGCGTAAGGTTGCCGTTTCACGACGCCTCGTTCGAGTGCAGCAACACACACTTGCACTGAGTGGCATACTTGGTCTATATAAAAAAGTCTCCCTTACCTTTAGTTTCTTAGACACTGTCCTGAGGGAAGCGACCACAGGCGTCAGCCGTGACCTCGGAGTCCTTCGAGCGCCCAACCAACCCACCGATTCCTTGGACGACTCGCACTTGATCCGCACTCGAACAACCGCGGGAATAAAGCGCAATCTTAGCACATCACAAGAACGAGGAACGGCGCTTCCTTGCGTAAATTTAACATTTCATGCTCCCGTGTGTAGCAGCGCGAACACATGAGAGACGCACCGAAACGGCATGCCCACAGAAACAAAGAAGACAAACAACATGTGGCTTTAGCTGTGAATGGATTTGACTTGGATATCTGAGTGAGGAAAATAAAAAACAAACATCTGTCGCTGCTATAAACTGAAAAAAAAGTATGTTATCTGGCAAAACAACTTTAAAAGTGATAAACGGTTATTCAAAAAACAAGTTACAACTTATGAATATTTTCGCAGGTCTTTGTTTTGTGTTTGTTCTAGCAGACGACAGCCTCATACTGCTTCTACGACAGACGTAGTGCGGTTTCACGTTCGGTGCGTGTCGCCGACGCAAAGCTCTACAGTAGTGATATCAGAGTTATCAATTCTCAATGAATCATAGGATGGCTACAAAGCAGGAAAACTTTGACATAGTGCAGTACGCAATCTTTCAAGGTATGACATTTCTTTGCTCTGAAGCAAATCGAAGCAAGCCGGCCGGCGCAATCAGCTGATGTCGCCACTACGCGAGGCATGGTCGTGCGCAATAGCGTCGCGCCCCGCACTCGATTTGTCATCAAGCGATGGAGCTACTAAGTGGAATACAGCTAGATGCAGGGATTAATGGCGTATCACTCTAATTCCCTGTGGTGGCCGACTCAATCGCAAGAGAGCCCCCGGAAACAACCTTCAACTGCTTAAGCTTGTGTGAGGGTGTTAAAATATTTGTTTTCATCCGCGGTGGGGCAGCAGTCTATAGTTGAAAGACATGCGAAAAGCATGTGACGTATATACAATCCCAAAACGTATGCACACAACAATAGATACAATCGCATCCGATGGAGGCGGAAATGTTGTAGGCCCGTGTACTCAGATTTGGGTGCACGTTAAAGAACACCAGGTGGTCTAAATTTCCGGAGCCCTCCACTACGGCGTCTCTCATAATCATAGAGTGGTTTTGGGACGTTGAACCCCACATATAAATCAATCAATCGCATATCGTACATAAATATGCCAACACATAGCGTGTAAAAAGCAAATTTATATGCATAACTTAATCTCACGCTTCACCTTCAGCGCGAATAGCTTGGCAAGCTAACGCACTGAGTTCACGTACGCGAGCACAACTGAGCGGCGCAGGTTCGAGTCCCGCCAAGTTTTTTTTGTTTTCTTTCAACGTTTTCATTGTACTGTTATCTTTTCTAGTGCCTTAGGTTCTAAAACAAATAAAAGCAATATTGCGTTCGAGTACGTATGTGGGACTGTGTTTTTGCGCAACAGTTATTAGTATTTTTATTTTTATTATTAATTTTTTTAATTAATACATAATATAACTAAATTAAGGACTAAGGGGAACATTGGGTCTGCTTGATTGTGAATGGACTTGAGAAGTGAGAAAACTCAAACCAAAAAGTTTATTTGAGAAAAAACTGAGCAATTCACTGCCAGACCAGTTTCTTCAAGGGTAGGCCCTAGGTATGCGCGAGACTTGCTATATGACTCATCTCAAGCTGTGGCAGTTGAGGGAAGGCAATATCACCGAGAAGCAGTTCCAAAATATATTTTGGTTGATGTTTTTTGACTCCTCCAAAATAAGGGCTGCACAATTGTGATCCAGCCAAATCTAGAATTGCGGGCACGAAGTCATGAGACAGAAAATGAATATTGTTGATTGTTTGAAAAATTGCCCTTAATAAAAGGAAGAGTTATGGAGTGCTACGTAGCTTAACTCGCAGTAGGAATTTTATATATACATATAGATACTTTAAAATGGACAATGTTGCACACACAGACATTGGTTAAATTTCTCTGCAGCACAGTTGAAGCATCTATGTAGAACTGAACCATAAAGAGAAGTTCATGCGTTCTCACTTTATTGCGCTTTACATAGCTTGTATGCGTCCATGCCGCCATGATATGATATATTTTAAAGCATTTGTTTAACCTATAATCTTCTCATTCATTAAAACTGGCCCATAAGTTGTGTCCTATATATCACTACAATTGAAGCGTAATCTGCATGGTTGTCTGAAACAATGCTTTTGAAAATCTCAAAATGACCCAGCTCTATACACGACCATCCGTGCATCAATGATAAGCACCATTATGTGTTTGTACATATCAGTTGTGCTCTCATACTTAATTATTTTTCTGACCGCTCCCTCTGCCCCTACCTCGTTTCTGTCGTGAAGCTGTGGCAAGTTGTGTGTAGCTGTATTTATATTGTAGGAGCGCATACTATCAATAAAAAAATATTTTTAGGCTACATGCAATTAGTTTTCATAGATTTTCATTTCTTTTGTCGGTGCTCAGGAGAGCTAAGCTCATGGTCAGTATTTAAAAATGACATTTCTCTTTGCCAATGTTAATGAGAACAATTTCATTAATATTGACAAGTTCATTCACATTGAATTGAGTTCTCATTATTATTGTTTCCACCGAAAAAACGAGCCCTTGAAGTTATGCTTTTTTGCTTGATTTGTTTTCGTGTGACAGCTAGCATGCAAGTAAAATAACAGTTATTGTCATTCCTTGTGAATGACACATTTTCCGTGTGACAGACTTTAGCACCTGGTCATCTGCAGAAGTTTTATTCATTCTGGAAAAGGGTGAACAGCGGTGACTGACAACACAGACTAGCCTGCGTTATTCTTTTGTACTATATATGTTACTGTGCATTCATTTATAACTTTATAGAGCTTAGATTTCCTGCTGAAAATGTGACAACAACTGTAGTTTCCACATTTTTCCAACAATCCAAATGCCTTTCATACACTATTGCACATTTTCGTAAGCACCTTACAAAATCTGTATATTTCCGTAAGACCTTACATTCTGCATTTTTCTTATGAAAGCTTCTGTACACTCCATACACTTTCCTTATCCTTCCATATCTTCCATCATGAACTCTCCGTATGCTCCATAAGTTTCCTTATCTTTCCTTATTCTTCCATATACTCCATAAAAAGCATTCCATATATGCCATACATTTTCCTTATCTTTCCGTATGCTCCATAAAAAGCTTTCCGTATACGCCAAACAATTTCCTTATCCTTCCTTATACTCCATAAGAAGCTTTCCGTAAATGCCACACAACTTCCGTATATTTCCATAAAACTCCACATTTTTTCCGTATGTAGCATAAGGAATTGTTACGGAGTCCATATATTTTCCGTAAAATTTCATACGGAACGTTTCAGTAGGGCAGCCACTGATTATGATATGCACGCTATCACTCGGGCTGCTTCCACACGCGAAATCACCCCTACTCGCCTTCTAACCTCTGAGGAGAAGGAGCGGCGTTTTGTATGATCAATGACACCGTGACGTACACTGTTTACCCGGATTTCTGGTCCTGCTGTGGTCTCCTAGCCGTCAAGTTGGCTTGTCAGAAAAACTGTTTACTCGCTACACAGGTTCGTACCGTGTCTTTCATGTGGTTGCTCCTGTGGCATATGAAAATGATCCTGTCGCCCTGTCGCCTTCATGTGCCCTGCAGGCTACCAATATAGTACATGTTGCGTGCATGCAACATGTACAATATGAAGCTCTACCACTTAAAACCCTACCACTCTCCCAGTGACATTGACATTCAGGTGTGCCGAGATGATGGTTCTGCCACCGGGGATTATGCTACATGAGTACATATTGATATTCTAGATAGCGACGTGCTTGCGTGCCTCACGAGGAAGACCAAGGGTTGTCTCCGCTCGAACGCTGGTCGACTGGTCACGCTGCTACAGCTGGTTTTGAGATGTGTCTCATCCACAGCCTCGTCGACATGGCGTCTCTTCGCATCCATAACAAATTTGCATTCATTATATATATATATATATATATATATATATATATATATTGAAAAAGGGTTTATTGGCGACTGTTGGAACGGAGGTCCTACGAAGAAACACGATCGTGCAAGACTAACGGTCAAGCAGATGCTGGCTATGATCAGCACGAGCCGAGCGAGCAAAGCCCAGCACCCAGTACCCAAGCGGTGGCGATGTTGCTTGCCAACGATGCTCTTTCTTCTTCACAATTTGCCCCCGCCGAAAAAGAGCCATCCTGGCGACCTAAGAGTCTGGAGGCAGAGGGCTATGATATGGCTTAAGGCGGGCGACGTGGACGATGTCACGTCCACGCCGGCTCATGTCGTCAGATGGGGAAAGTGGCTCGATGAGAAAATTCACCGGCGAGGTTTGCTCCAAAACGCGGTATGGGCCGTCGTACTCTGGAACGAGTTTTGAGGAAATGCCGGAGGTTTGGTAAGGAACAGCCAGCCATACAATTGATCCCGGGGAATAGCTGTGGCTTTGTGAAGAGTCGGCCTTGTTTTCTTTCTGGCGCTGTTGTTCTTGTGACGTAAAGGTGCGTGCGAGTTCACGGCACTCTTCCGCATTTCGGGCAGCTTCGGACACAGACGGGCATTCGGATGTGTCAGGACGGTAGGGAAGGAGAGTATCGATGGAGTGGGATGGTTCGCGTCCATAAAGAAGAAAGAAAGGTGAAAATCCAGTGGTAGACTGTGCCGCGGTGTTATATGCGAACGTGATGAATGGAAGAATGCGATCCCAGTTAGTATGATCGGATGTCACATACATGGCGAGCATATCGCCAAGGGTGCGGTTAAATCTTTCCGTGAGCCCGTTAGTCTGCGGGTGGTATGCCGTGGTCTTGCGATGAACAACATGGCATTCAGAAAGCAGAGACGTGACGACTTCTGATAGGAAGGCTCGACCTCGGTCGCTTAGTAGTTCTCGAGGTGCACCATGTCGTAGTATGAAACGATGAAGGATGAAGGATGCTACGTCCCGCGCAGTGGCACTTGGAAGGGTGGCAGTCTCAGCGTAGTGTGTTAAATGGTCCACAGCGACTATAATCCACCGATTTTCATCTGATGTTGTCGGTAGAGGGACATAGAGATCAATTCCGATCCGATCAAAAGGTTTGGCGGGGAACGGAAGCGGTTGAAGCGCACCGGACGAGTGGAAAGGCGGTGATTTGCGGCGTTAACAGTCAGGACAGCCCATAACAAATTTTCGAACGAAATTATACATTCCGCGCCAGTAGAAGCGATGGCGAATGCGTTCGTAAGTTTTGAAAACTCCGGCATGACCACATTGGGGATCGTCGTGAAAGGAGGCGCAGATTTGTGATCGCAAGCTGCGCGGGACAACCAAGTGCCACTTACGACCTTCGGGGGCGTAGTTGCGTCGATGTAGCAGCCGATCACGAATGACGAAATGAGCAGCTTGACGTCGGAAAGATCGTGGTACCGCAGTGGTTGATGATCCAGAAACACAGTTAAAAAGGGAAGCGATCCACGGGTCCTTGTGTTGTTCACTGGTAAAGGAGTCGAGGTCGAGAGATGCGATGGAGTTGGTACCAGTGGTTCCACAGGCCGAGTCGGGAGGTAAAGGCGAACGCGACAGGGCGTCGGCGTCAGAATGCTTGCGTCCGCTGCGATAGATGACACGAATGTCGTACTCCTGGATTTGCAGTGCCCACCGAGCTAGGCGGCCAGAAGGGTCTTTCAATGTGGCGAGCCAACAAAGTGCATGGTGGTCCGTTACCAAGTCGAATGGGCGTCCGTACAAATAAGGGCGGAACTTGCGAAGCGCCCACACTAGCGCCAAGCACTCTTTTTCAGTGACGCTGTAATTGGCCTCAGCTTTAGTAAGTGTGCGACTAGCATAAGCGACGACGTATTCGGAGTAGCCCGGCTTGAGTTGGGCGAGAACGGCGCCTAGACCAACCCCACTAGCGTTTGTGTGAACTTCCGTTGCAGCTGTTGGGTCGAAATGCCGGAGAATTGGAGGAGATGTTAGCAGACTACAGAGCGTGGCAAACGCGACGTCGCAGTCAGAAGACCAGGATGAAAGGTCTGCATCACCGAGTAGGAGGTTGGTCAGTGGTGACATGATCGATGCAAAATTTCGCACGAAGCGCCGGAAGTACGAGCATAGTCCGACAAAACTGCGTAATTCTTTCAGTCTAGTAGGTTTCGGAAACTCAGCGACTGCTCGCAGTTTTGCAGGGTCGGGTCGAACACCATGCTTGGAGACAATGTGCCCTAAGATGGGCAGCTCTCGCGCGGCGAAGCGGCACTTTTTAAGGTGTGGTTGGAGCCCAGCGTTGGTTAAACACGTCAGAAGCAGTTGGAGCCGAAGCAGATGCGTAGGAAAATCTGGAGGGAAAACGACAATGTCGTCAAGGTAGCATAGACACACAGACCACTTCAGTCCATGCAGTGTGTTGTCCATGAGTCGTTCAAACGTGGCAGGAGCATTACAAAGACCAAATGGCATTACGTTAAATTTATACAGGCCATCTGGTGTAATGAACGCAGTTTTCTGGCGATCAGCTTCTGCCATAGGAACCTGCCAGTATCGAGACCGTAAGTCTAAGGAGGAGAAGAATTCGGCTTCTTGGAGGCTGTCAAGGGCGTCGTCTATGCGCGGTAATGGATAGACGTCTTTCCGCGTCACCTTGTTTAATCGCCGGTAGTCGACGCAAAATCGAATCGATCCATCTTTCTTTCGAACTAGAACGACAGGAGATGCCCAAGGACTGTGCGATGGTTGAATAACGCGACGGCGTAGCATCTCTTCGACCTGGTCGTTGATGACGTGACGTTCTGCAGCAGTGACACGGTACGGTCTTTGACGCAATGGCTGGTGCGAACCGGTGTCAATGTAGTGGTGCACTGCCGAAGTCCGACCCAATTGCGGCTGAGAAACGTCGAATGAATTCGCGAAGTGCTGGAGGAGATTAAGAAGCTCGGCGCGTTCATGGGCACTTAAGGTGTCGGCGATGGTACTCGAGAAGGTGTCACTCGATGAGCATTCCATTAGGGAAAGGGCATGAAGTTCGGTCGAGGCGCTACTGCACGATTCGTCTAGCATGTTAAGGAATAAAGAGGAATTGAGGTACTCCACTCGACCGAGACATTCGCCGGCAAGTAGCGTAAGCGGTGCAGAAAGGGGGTTGTGGACGAAAATATTGCTTCGGCCCGCAGTGACGTCGAGTGTAGCGAAAGGCAAGGAAACGGCTCTGCGGCTCATGAAAATGTCGGAAGGTGTATACATTACTGTAGCATCATTATAGTCATCGCAGCAAACCGGGACAACGGCAAGAGAGGCTGGCGGAATTTCAGTGTCTTCACGCACGACAAGTTTTGGCGACCGCTCAAGGGTTTCGTGCAAAGGTTCGTCACACAGGTGCGAAAATTGAACTTCAGCGCGTGCGCAGTCGATGATGGCATGGTGATTTGACAGAAAGTCCCACCCGAGGATAACGTCATGCGAGCACACCGAAAGGGCGATGAACTCGACAACGTACATAGAGCCTTGGATGAATATGCGGGCCGTACAGGTGCCGAGAGGTTGAACTTGTTGTGCGCTAGCTGTACGAAGCGATAGTCCAGAGAGCGGCGTGGTCACTTTGCGTAGGGAGCGGCAGAACTGGGCGGCTATAACAGAAACGGCAGCACCTGTGTCGACGAGGGCAAAGGTAGAAACACCATCGACAGATATAGCGACGACGTTAGCTGGTGAAGTGCGAGGACTTGAGCATTTCGACGACGGCGCAGTTCTTGCCTCTGGAATTGCGGCGTTCAGTTTTCCCGGTTGGAGGAGGCGGGTCTAGGACGCATTGGGGACAGTGATCGCCTGCGAGGAGATGGGGAGCGGGGAGAGTGAGTTTGAGGCAGGGGTGACTGAGACTCAGGAAGGTTAGTGTATCCATACTGCGGTGAGGGATAGGGAGCAGGTAAGTGCATGGGCTGTGGGTCATACGGTAACGGCCGAGTAGCGTCGTGGAGTGGTTGGAAGCGACGGCGACAATATCGTGCCACGTGTCCTGGAGTACCGCAAGCGTAGCAGATCGGTCGATTGTCAGGAGTGCGCCAGGAATTGCTGACTCGTGGTGCGGCCCAAGGTGTCAAAAAAGGGGCGGAGTGGGGAGCGACTGAAGACATGGGTGGCAAATGCTGCTGGCGGGGTCTGCTACGTACCACCTGGGCATACGTAAGAGGCGCGGCCACGGGCTGCATAGCCGGCGCATGGGCAACAGGCGTGGCCACAGGCTGCTGGTGGGCAGCGACGGAAACAGCCTGAGCTACCTCTTCGGCAATAACGTCGCGGAGTGGTGAGGGCAGACGAGAGGACGGCGGCTGCTGCGTGAAGGGAATCAACGACAGTTGCCGAGCTACTTCTTCACGCACGAAGTCTTTATTCTCTTGCAGGGTTGGTGAGTGGTCGGGAACAGAAGTCAGACTGGAGAGCGAGTCGGCGTGTGAGGAAAATGGCCGAGTCAGGGCGCGCTGCTTGCTCAACTCGTCGAAACTTTGACACAAAGTGACAAGTTCCGCAACGGTGGCAGGATTACGGGCCAGGAGCAGCTGATATGCACCGTCATTTATCCCTTTGAGGATGTGTTGAATCTTCTCCGACTCGGGCATGGCGTTGTTTACGCGGTTGCAAAGACCAATAATGTCTTCGATATAACTGGTGAACGATTCAGATGGCTTCTGTGCGCGAGTCCGCAAGCGTGGTTCGGCTCTGGACTTGCGGACAGCGGGTCAGCCGAAAACGTCAGCAAACGACGTTTTAAAGATGGACCACGTCGTAATGTCGTTTTTGTGGTTGTTATACCACATTTCGGCCACGTCAGTGAGGTAAAAGATGACGTTAGTCAATTTGTCCGCGTCATCCCACTTGTTGTTTGCGCTCACCAGTTCGTATTTAGCGAACCAGTCTTCCACGTCGGTCTCATCAGCTCCGCTAAAGACCTTGGGCTCTCGCAAACGAAGAACGCCGGGGTTGCTGGGGGATGGAGTGGAAGAGCCAGGTTGCGCGTTGTTGGTAGCCATGATGGGAGGTAGCGTTCGGTTGCGCAGCTCCAGGTTCAGGCGACGGCGAATGGCAGCACCCAGGTTCAGGCGACGGGGAATGTCAGCACCCTCCACCAATTAAAAAAAGGTTTATTGGCGACTGTTGGAACGGAGGTCCTACGAAGAAACACGATCGTGCAAGAGCAACGGTCAAGCAGATGCCGGCGATGATCAGCACGAGCCGAGCGAGCGAAGCCCAGCACCCAGTACCCAAGCGGTGGCGATATTGCTTGCCAACGATTCTCTTTCTTCTTCACAATATATATATGTATATATATATATATATATATATATATATATATATATATATATATATATATATATATATATATATATATATATATATATATATATATATATATATATATATATATTATGATGTCTAGGTTGAGCCAGCGTTTATTTTATTCAGCCAAGGGCTCTGCAGAGAACGGGTAGTCTGAGACCGAGCGCGCACACACGTTATGATGATTGTGAAGATGATGACACGGACTCAAACGGATTTATGATAATGCATTCATGAGAAGAAGCGCATAATGAGTGCCCACACTGATTCCCCCCACGTGAAGTGGCCAACGTGGCTGTAGCAAGTCAATGTGGTGGTGAACGTCGCCTGAAGGGCTTCATGTGAGACACATGCACGGAATCTTCGGAAGAAGCGGCGATCGCGCTTGCCATCGCACACACTGATGCCCGGTACGTCCTTTCCGACTCAAAAACCGCGATCCTAAATTTCGCGCGAGGACGAGTCCACGAGAGTTCTTTCAGAATTCTCAGCTCGCTTACCAAAAACCCGGCCCGCCATGTGGAGCTGATCGGGGTGCCTGCGCACTCTGGAAATCCCGGCAACGAAGCCGCCAATGACCACGCCCGAGGTCTCATCAACCGGGCGGTGGCGGAATCGGAGTCGGGCTCTTCCAGAAAGCGCATGCATTCGTTCAACGAGATAACCCAGTCATATCGCGCCGAACGCCAGCTATACCCACAACCCCACCGATCCCTCAAAAATTTTCACCAAATATTATGGCATCGCCTTCAGACCCTCACCCTTCCCTCCCCCTATTTTCTTTCCCGCATTTACCCGGGAGCGTACGCCCCGTCCGGTGCTCCATGCACTCACCCCCACGCTACCCTTACCCACATTCTCATGGAATGCCCGGCGGACCCTCCCCCGTGGGGCCCGGAGCCACTGACTACATGGGAGGAATGGGAGACCTTGCTGCGCTCGATGGACTCGGCCAAGCAAAAAATCGCCACTGACCGGGCCGGCCACGTCATGGAACTGCATGAACTCATGAAAGCATAGCGCAGTGGGGTTGTGCGGGGACCCTGGGACGTAAGTGCCCAAATCCTTTGGTCTAATAAAGTTTTACCTCCTCCTCCATGCACGATCTCTGTGGTGCGGTGACGGTGGTCTGTTGGAACGACAAGTGGCGTCACACGATAATAAACGGGCGACGTCTGTTCGATAAGTATGTAAGGCCCAATGAACTGTGGTGAAACTTGTCACACAGACCAGGTGTACGATTAGGTAGGTGTGAACAGGAGCACCTCGTCACCAGGTCGGAAGAGTACAAGGCGATGGGATGCGTCATAAATGACTTTTCAATTTTTCTATCGTGCTTCCGTGTTGATGCGAGCACGTTCGCGACCGCGGGCTACTCTTGAGATGTATTTCTCGCTAGAAGACGGAGACGAGTTGACGTGACTGTTGAAAGAGGAAACGTCGAGGAAGAAAGTAGGGGAACGTCCATAAACGAAGTAGAACGGCGAGTAAGTGGTGGTGCGCCGAACGGCCGTGTTGTAAGCCAAGGTGAGAAATGGTAAGAGTACGTCAGTTTTTGTGAACTGGACTGATGTAGACGACTATCATATCAGCAAGAGTACGGCGAAACCTATTGGTGAGACCATCGGTCTGAGAGCGGTAGTTTGAAGCTGTCTTTTGTGTTATTCCACAGGCGCGCAATATTTCATTTAGCACTTCTGACAGAAACACCCTCCCACGGTCACTCAGCAATACACGAGGGGCACCGTGGCGCAGAATGATGGCGTGCAGAACGAAGTCGGCAACTTCCAAAGCAGAGGCAGTAGATACAGACGTTGTCTCCGTGTAGCGTGTCAAGTGATGTACGGCGGTCACTATCCATCATTCACCACTAGATGTTGGTTAGTTGGTTGGTATCCTTTTATTCAAGGCAAAATTGAACAAGATTGCCTTGGGGGACACGACTAAAGGCTAAGTAAAAGCCTGACTTGGTCGCGCCACTCTGGCAGCAAAGCAGAAACATACCGCAAGTACAGTACTCAGAAACTTACAACATCCCGTGTTATCTTACACGGGTACCATAGTCAAACAGGAACTGCCAGAAGATTGAATGAAAGAATGGAAATATGAACAGTCCTTATTCGAGTGGTGGCAAATACAAGCAAATGCATGTTTTCTATCAAATAAATCAACAAGAAACACCTTGACTAGAAAATCGAGTTGCTCTACAAGACAAATTAGAGTATAATAAACATCAGGCAAGGGACAATAATGAACAAGGGGCAACAAATAAAAAAACATCATTAACTACAAATTTCAACAATCAAGAAAAGAATCGCTTTCATCCACTAGGAACTCTTTCGTTATTTTTTTAAATGATCTAGCTGAAATTTCGTCTTCCAGTAAATGTAATATAGTTGTGTGTTTGTTTAGAATGTTTGGAATTTGTGACGCTAATCGTTGGTCACTGTAGTTCGTGCGTGATCTATATTTGTATATTAGGCTCTTTCTCAGCTCGTATGGTGTTTGTTTCACATAATATGTGTCCAAGAATAGTGATGTATTTAGTTTATACTGGTGTAATATCTCTAGACATAGCTTATGTCTGTATAACAGTTTTAGAGGCAATGCTTTGTACATTTTAAAATATGGTCGAGCACTTTCGTAAAGAGGAGTGTTAGATATAGCACGTATAGCACGCTTTTGTAATATCAACAGAGCATTAAGGTTTGTGGTGGTCGTTGTTAGCCACAAAAGGAGCAGTATGTTAGTCGTGAATGTACTAGTGCGTAGTAAATTTGCAGCTTGACATTTGATGGGACGTAGTATCTCAGTCAATTTAAAATACCGATTCTCCTGGAAAAATTTTTTTTATCGCGTCAATGTGAGGAGACCAAAAAAGTTGTTCTTGGAATAGAACTCCTAGAAATGTTATTGTTGTTGTGCGCTGAATCTCGGTGCTCTGGAAGTAAATCGGAGTGCATGGTATGTGAGCTACTCCTTTAGGCTTGAAAAACATGTACTTTGTTTTAGCGATAATCAATTGAAGTTTATTTGCATTTAACCATGAATTTAGTTTCTCCATTTAAACGCTAGCTTCTTTATATAGTTCACATACGTTTGAACCTGCGAAAAATAAATTTGTGTCTTCAGCGTACAGTATTATTTTCTTGTGTGCATCGATATTTACGATATCATTAATGGACAACAGGAATAGGATTGGTCCAAGAATCGATCTCTGGGGGACACCATATTTAATGTGCTCATTTTGAGAGTGTGTAATATTTACAACTGCAAATTGTTTTCTAGACGAGAAATAACTTTGTAATAATTGAGCTGTGGTACCCCGAATGCCATAATACGGTAGTTTTCGTAAAAGTAGATCGTGTTGTATACTGTCGAATGCCTTTCTAAAATCCAGAAATATTTCAAGTGCAAAGATTTTATTTTCAATGTTGTCTAGAATGTATTCTTTGATGCTGTGTAGAGCCGACTCAGCAGACTTGTCTTTGCGAAATCCATACTGACTGGTCTTTTGTTATTATATTGTTTGCGTTTAGAAAGCCCGTAATCGTCTTATATATATCTTGTTCAGCCATTTTCGCGAACACAGAGAGTACAGATATAGGTCTGTAATTGTTAAGCTCATCAAATGACCCACCTTTATGGATTGCAGCTACTTTCGCAAGTTTCATTTGATCGGGAAAAACACCTGAAGATAGCATCAAGTTATAGATGTGCGTTATTGGTGTAGCGATAATGTGACTTATAGCCTTTAAAGGCTTTGGCTTAATGGCATCTGGGCCGCAAGCACAGTTACCCTTTAAAGACGTGTTTAGCTTTACCACTTCTCGTTGATCCGTTGGAAACAGGAATACACTTGACGGGTAATTTGATGCTATATAGTTCTCGCAACACGTTTCCGTGCTGTTTGTGGTAAACTTGCCAACTGTTAAAAAGTGTTTTTTAAAGGTTTCAGCAATTTCTAATTTACTCATGCCCAGTTTTTCAAATTTTATTCCTCTGGATATCTTCCTTTTGTTAATGAGCTGATTTATTGTGTTCCACAGCAGGCGCGCGTCTCCTGAATGAGAGGTAAACTTACTAAAGTAGTATTCTGTCTTGGCTATCTTCAAGTCTTTGTTCAGTGTATTACGAAACTTTTGGAAACTACGTAAATTGTTTTCGTCTCTGGAAGATAGGAAAACTTGAAGAAGGTTGTTTTTGACTTTAATTTTGTTGTATAGTTTCACTGTCACCCATGGTTTTCTGCATTTTCTGTGTTTTTTGTAGGGCTTAAAAGAGAAGCACGCGTCATATAAAGATGTCAAGTGTTTTAAAAATAGGTTGTATGATTTATTAGGATCTCTTTCATCTATAACCGTGCTCCAGTCAATTCCAGAGATAAGGTTCTCAAAAAGTTTAATGTTGCGGCTAGAATAACTGCTAAAGAGCATGTCATCCTTACTTTTGATTTCACAATTGCCTGGTAGGAAGCAGTATGTTGAAAAATGGTCGCTAATGTCGGAAGTAATTGCGCCTGCTCTGACATCAGTAGTATCAAAACTTGTAATACATAAGTCTAACGTTGTTTCCGATGTGGCGGTTATTCTTGTTGGGGTGCTAATTACATTCATACAACCATATGCTTCGATAAGTTCATTTAGGCGTACGCAGCTGGGGTTATCTAGTGACACATTGTTGTCAAAGTCACCTACCAAGACAGTCTGTGAGCGAGAATCTAGAGATCTCTCCAGTGATTTCTCAATGAAATTCAAAAAGCTTTTTATTGAACCAGTAGGAGGGCGATAAATCACAGAAAATAACACACTAGAACATTCTAACATTATACACTCATAGCTATCACCTATGACCTTTAACTCGGCAACAATTTTATATGGGAGGTTTGCACAGACATACACACAGACACCACCACCACGCTTTCGTAATCGGTATGCAAAAATGCCCTCATAACCACCAATCAAAATACAATCATCATCTGATGACAGCCATGTCTCAGTAAAGCAAATTATACCAACTGGATAATTAGTTTCCAACAACAACATGCTTATCTCATCAAAATTCTTTCTTAAACTTTTGCCATTTAAATGAAAAACTGAGAGCGCAGAGCCGCTTCTTGAGGTTGGAAGATCACGTAGGAATTCGAATGGTGAGTACATCTTGTGACTCGATCACCCGAGAAATACACAACTGTTACCACTCTTCATGATAAACGTATCATGTCCTCACTTCCCCGAATGACCACTGCTCTTTCGCCATTCGCTCGCCTCAGTAGCACTTTACCGTTGGCATGCCACACGAATGGAAAACCCGTTTTCCTATCCCATTCTTTGGTCATAGTGAGCAGATTTCGCGCCTGTCGAGTCATGTTCTCACAAATGTATGTGTTACTGTTTTCGCTTTTTAGCCGTCGCTGCATTGAGAGCCAGTTGTCCCTTGTTTCCTGATTCATGAAGCGCACAATAATGCCACGAGTCTTGCCTGGCTTAGCGGGTAGCCGATGGATGGTTTCAAGATGACTGCGGGTCAGGGAGGGAAGTGATATTTGTTTCGCAATTTCATTCACTTTTGCCACAAGATCATCACCCTCAGTTTCCCTAATGCCATGTATTTCTAGGTTCATGCGTCGGCTACGATATTCTAGCTTGTCTAAATCTTGTGCCATCAAAGCTACACCTTTATCTACCTTGCTTTTCTCTAGCTTATCGACTCTCTTCGACAAATCTTTCGTAGCTGTTTCTTGGGCGTGCATTCGTTCACTGAATTCATCAACTTTGTTCGACAGAAGCTGCACAGCAGTTTCCATTGATTGGAGCTTGCTTGGCAAAGCTAGGAGTGCATCAATCTTAAGTTCAAGTGAGTGGAGTTGCTGCGCTACTATGCTATCAGTTGACACCCTTTCCGCACCAGACTCAGATTTCTGGCTGCCAGTCTTGCACTTATCACACTTCCATGTTTTTCCCCCGTTTTTTGCACGCTTCTTTCGAAACGCCTGAGCATACACCTAGGTGGAATGCGAATTTACATTCTGAACAAGCCAGAAGCGGGCTTCCATCTTCTGGTCTAAGACGACATGAACAACAACGTAATTGTGACTTGTCACTGCAGTTTCCCTTACAACTTCACACCAACGCTTGGCAGCAGCGGCGGAGAGCAGAACAATGGCATAAAAAGATATTCACCAACCTGAAAAATATAGAGCGAAATTTTAGGCGTGTGCTCACTGGTCGTGCCGCTGCTGCCAAATGATGGTTCACCGCCCTCGTAGAAAATTTGCTAGCCGTGTCCGAGTAGCGTCGCTGTGGCAGCCGGTGACGTCAACAGCGAAATCTTTCGTTGTGCCTCTCTTTTCGATGAAAGAATGATGCCAACAAGAGTACCGAAGTGCACCGGCCAGGATCCGTGGTGCTTTCAGTCACAGCGTCTTCTTATGTTGCGGCTGAAAAATATGGAAGGAAATCTTAGGCGTGTGCTCGCAGGTCGTGCCGCTACTTCCAAAAAAAAAACGTGACGGGAAGATTGCCATAAAGGTCGTTTTGGGGCACGGAATTGGCTGTAGAGGCCCAGCCGGTGCAGTTGTCTGGATTTTACGACGCTTGAACGGGACACTAGGAACCGACATTGCGCGCGATGCTAGTAGAAATACCGGGCCAGTAGAAGCGACTTCGAATGCGATCATGAGTTTTTTGAATACCAAGATGTCCGGCAGTCAAGTCATCGTGGAAGGCGTTTAGAACGTCAAGTGGAAGAGAGTGTGGTAACACGGGAACCCAGCGTTGACCGTCAGGGTGGTAGACGTGACGGTACAGGACTCCATTCTCCAGCTTAAATCGCAAGAGTTGACGACGATGCCGCACGTTAGGTGGATGGGAAGCTCCTGAGAGCTGGTCCATAATACGCCTACAGTACGGATCAAACAACTGGCAGGAGTGAAGTGTGCGCTTGTCGTCCGATAATAGCTGGATAGCTGGTCTATTGAGGCGAGCGCGGGCGCTGCAGTAGAAGTGGTGGCCAAACTTTGACCGACGCTGGGCTGGCTATTTGGTAGCAGGCAGCGCGGAAGGGCGTCAGCGTTTTGGTGTTTTCTACCTGACTTGTATATGATACCAAATTCATACTCTTGTAAGCGTAGAATCCACCGACTCAAGCGTCCAGACAAGTTCTTCAACGTGGAGAGTCAGCATAGGGCGTGGTGGTCCGTAACGATCGTGAAATGACGGCCGTGGAGATAGAGACGGAACTTTTGCACTGCCCAGGCCACAGCCAAGCACTCCTGTTTAGTTATTGCATAGTTTTTCTCGGTCGCGGTTAGTACTTCACTGGCATATGCAACTATTCTCTCTTGTGAAGAGGTGTGGCGTTAGAGCAGAACGGCACGTATACCGCGGCTGCGAGCGTCCGTATGTCGGATGGTCGGTGCGGCATCATCAAAGTGGCGGAGTAAAGGTTCAGACGTGGGGACACAATTTAACCAGTCGAATGCCATTTGAAATTCTTCCAACCACTCAAAGGGCACGTCGGAAGCAAGAAGATGGTGCAGTGGAGCCGCTATTGAGGCGAAGTTTTGTATAAAACAGCGAAAATAGGAGGCAAGACCAAGAAAACTTCGCAACTCCTTCGACCTTTCGGGGCGCGGAAAGCAAAGCACCACAGCGATTTTGTCCAGATCAGGCCGAATTCCGTCTTTTTCACGACGTGGCCCTAAACCTTGATTGCTTTTGTAGCAAAATGGCATTTATTGTGTTGAGTTGGAGACCAGCGGCGGCAAGGCACGTCAGAGTGTCATCCAAACGTTGCTGGTGCTGAGGAAACGTTTACGAAAAAATGACGATGTCGTCTAAGTAACAGAGACAGGTCTTCAATTTGAGGCCGCGCAGCACGATATCGATCATGCGCTCAAATGAAGCGCGCGCGTTGCGCAGCCCGAAAGTCATAACGTTGAAGTCGTAGAGCCCGTCGGGGGTTGCGAATGCCGTTTTCTCTTTATCCTCTTCGTGCATAGGAATTCACCAGTATTCGGAACGCAGGTCGAGGCTGGAAAAGTATTTCGCACGTTGTAGAAAATCAAGGGTGTTGTCAATGCGAGGCATTAGGTACAGATCCTTGCTAGTGATCTTGTTGAGCGCCCAGTAATCGACGCAAAAGCGCACGGAGCCATCCTTCTTGTGAACCAGAACCACAGGCGCCGACCAAGGGCTAGATGAAGGGTGCATTACCTCTCGTTTGAGCATGTAAGCTACGTTTTCTTCAATGATTTTTCTCTCAGCAGGAGACACGCGGTAGGGTCGGCGGCGTACAACAGATGTTCCAACTGAGTGGATTCGATGCGTTATAGTAGTAGCGCGGCCCGACGTTGAGGAGTAAACGTCGAAGAAACTTGCGTGTTACTTTAACAAAGCAAGTAGCTGTTGCGTCTGTGAAGGTGTCAAGTCGTCACTAATGGCTGCATTATAGACTAAAGAAGAAGCAAGCTCACCCCTAGGGCTGTCGTTGGAGGAGACGACATGAACTGGCACGACGCACGCAGACCACCGTGGTGTTCTGGGGAAGCAGAATTTTTTTGGGATGTTGTATTCACAGCGGTTACAAATGCGGATCCATTGAGATACCTAACTACACCGGAAGCGAGATTGATGCCTTTACTGGTGCAACTAAATCATGCGGAGACCAAGACGTCGCCATGGTTGATGTCCTTGGAGGAAATACTTACAATTTGATCTTGACCTGGTGGTAATTTAGTATCTTCCGCAGCTGTCAAACGAAGTGGCCTCTGGGAGTCGTCGTGAGCGAGCAGTCTGTGTCGGTGAGGTGGACGATGCGTTGGCCACAGCAAATAGCCGCGGAGGCAGAAAAAAGAAAATCCCACTCAAATAATAATTGGTGAGAACAGTCAGTCAGAACGGCGAACTTAAAGTGCTGTCGGATACCATCAATGAAAACGTGGGCTGTACAAAAAGCGGAAGGGTGAATGGTATACGCCTGGGCAGCAACAAACGTGGGTCTATCGTAAGAGGTCATCACTTTTTTTAGACGTTGGCCTAAATCAACTCGCATAACTGAGATTGCCGTACCCGTGTCCACCAGAGCATCCACGTATACTCCTTCCACTACCACCTAAATGATGTTGCACGTGCCTGGTGAAGGAATATCAGTCCTTATTCACAATGCACTTTGCCCCGCAGAAACTGCATCACTTAGTTTTCCGAAAGACTGGCTGTGACGAATAAGGCAGGCCGAAGTGGGCAGGAGGAGTTGCTAAATGGGGATGGTGAACGGCGTCTTATTTCCAGTTGTTCCGAGGTGCACTCGATACGGGCGGAGAGGAAGACCGGTGTGTAGGTGATGAATGACGTTGTGCTTGAGAGTAAAAAGTATCTTGTTCACGCGTGTCGTAACCGCGGCGGTCGTCTTGCTGGCGCTTGCGGCAGAAACGAGAATTGTGACCACGATAATCAAAGTAATAACTAGGCGAGATGAACGCCAGGGGGAAGGCTGGAAACCATGCGGCGTAACTGAAGAGAGTGCGTTCAGGTGTGCAGAGGAAGGGTCAGGCGGGATCGAACGAAAGTTGAGGGGAGAATCGGCAGCGACCGACGCGTACGATGGTAGCGGCAACGTCGTTTTTATCTAGCTCGGAGGCATAGCAGTGACCTGCGCGTAGGTTCGTGTGGGCCGAGACAAGGGTGACTGGACGTGAGCCAGACAGTTCAGAATTGTCAGTTCATTCCTGATAATGTCCCGTAAAGCCGTTCCAGTAGATTATGGAGAAAACTGTGGAAAAGGTGTGAAACCCATGTTCTGCCTCTCTTCACGTATTATGTCTCTTATGAGGTCATGGAGAGGTCTGTTAGATTGTTCGCCTATGTCTGGTTTTAGACGAACCGAGTTCAGAGTATCGAGGCGCTGAGATGTCGTGACGACGTCGGCAGTGGTAGCCGGATTCTGAGCAACCAGGGCATTGAAGGCAACAGGATCTATACCCTTTCAAAATGTGGCGTAATTTGTCGGACTCCGGCATAGATGAATTGGCCCGCTGGAAGAGCACAAGAACGTCCTCGATGTACGACGTGTATGACTCGCCGGAATGTTGTTGGCGAGTGTCGAGGGTTCTCTTCGCGACTGCTAACCGAATGGCCGGTGTATCAAAAGCGTGACGGAGCTGCTGCTCGAAGGTCGCCGAGTCGGGTATGACGATGATGTGGTTAAAGTACCACGTCTTCGCCACACCGGTCAAGTAGAAAGAGACCTAATGAAGCTTGGCGCTATCGTCCCAGCGATTAGCAACTCTCGCGCGGCTGTACTCATCGAGGCAGTTCTCAACGTCTTTCCCGCGACGACTGGCGAAGAGAGGGGGATCACGCTGGTGGCTGTGGACGTTGGGGGAAGGACGTCGGGGGAGAGATGACAGCAGTGATGGCAGCAGCGCCGGCCGGCTCGTTCTGTGACATGCTGCCAGCCAGGGTTGGGGGGGGAGGGCAATCCGCGACCTTAACGCAGCTCCAGGGAGTCAAGCAAGGTGGGAGAGGACCGAGGACCGACAATCCACCTCCACCACGTATGACCTATGGGTTGAGACAGCGTGTATTCAGCCAAGGGCTCAGCAGCGAAAAGGGTAGTCTGAGACCGAGTGCGCACACACGCGATGATGATTGTGAAGATGAGGACAGGGACCCAGACGGATGATGATGATTATGATAATGCATATATGAGAAGCTCATAAGTAGAACCCACGATATACATACATACATATATATATATATATATATATATCTATCTATATATATATATATATATGTATATATATATATATATATATATATATATATATATATATATATATATGTAGATATATGTATATATATATTTATATCTATATATATATAGATATATATATATATATAAGGCTTATATGCAGAAGAATAACTTCGCCTTCAGCAAAGTTGTAAGTATAAAAGTAGAGGCGCTTTCACATACCGACTGTTTATTTAGCCTACTTTTAAAAGGGAGGCCCATCTTTTCAAGGCATACTAATATTTACACATTTTCGTGTCTTAATATAGCTTCCCGAGACAGGAAGGAAGGGCACGAAAACTAATATTACCAACAACTAAAAAGTATATAAGGAGGAAGAAACGTTAGAAAGAAGAAAGAGTGACACGGTGGAGTTAGGAAGAGATAGGAACTAAACAGAGTAAGGTACACGTAAACGAGCATTGCCACTTTTGTCAACAATACCTGCCACGCACCCACCCTTCCCCCAAATGGACATTCTGACCATCTTTTTTGTATTTCATCTTCCGGTGCAATCCACAGGCAGCTTGCCCTCCTCTGAAGCTTACGACAAATCAGTGGGGAAAGCTTAAGAAGATATGAAAGAGCCGGTAACTTTGGCGCCGCCATCAGCATTCATTATATGCATTTGCTCGTGTCAGTGAAGAAAAAGAAGAAAAAGAAAAGAGATGGGTGGACTGTACGGTATCCGGGACCACACATCTGTGCATTCCGGCTGTGTTTGAAGCAGCAAGCCATTTGTCCATTGTTAGATGCATATGCTGAAAGCTTTGTTATGGGGTAATATTATTGTTGTTATGGAAGGCTAGGGGCACAGTACTGATTAAAAAGAAGCGTTTGCGTCTTGTAGTGATCCTAACGCTGACAGAGTGCCTGGGTGTTCATTCATTCGTTTTTATCGTGTTTAATTTGTAGATAAAGTAAGATTACCGTTGTTCCAGTTCTCTGATTGTTCAAAAATTGCTTCGCAATTGTGTAATCTTGATGTCATCAAAGCTGCGGTCTTTTTATGTACCGTGTTTTGAAAGTGGAAAGCCAGGCAGAGAACGAACATGTGCCCGATGGTTGCGGAATCTAATTCGGAACGGTTTGTCCGCCTGGCCCACGGTTTTCATGTTACATGCGCCACATTCCACAAGGTGTATGATGTTATCTGAGTAACAGTCCAGTGCACCTCTTATCGTGTGCTTACAATATGAGTGGATGCTTTCGGCCAGTGTCTGCATGTGTTTGCATACTTTGCATCTGCTTTTTCCGCAAGAACCGACACCTTGTTTGAGGTTTCACGTCTATTGTTGAATTTATCAAATGAACCTTTATACTTTTCAGCCGCCTTATATCATACAAAGAGGAGAAGTGAAAATGTTTGATAGGCGCATGCTCTGTTCCATTGTGTTAAAGTGTTTTCTTAGGACCTTGTTTATGTTCAGTGGGTTGCTTGTGAAAGTTAATAGCAAGTTTTTGTTACGGTGGTGGTCGGCATCTTTTTGCTTGTGTAGAAGAATCTGGCTGTCTAGGTGTTCCGCTTTTTTGACGGCGTCAACATTGATAGCTGGCGGGTATTCTTCATGATGGTGTACTTAGCGCATATGTGTGCTTTCTTTGTGGAAGTCTTTGGTGCGGGAGCAGATTCGTCGGAATCTGTGTGCTTGGGACCAAGAAATGCTGGTCTTGCAGTGCCGCGGGTGGCAGTTTTTGAAGTGCAGGTATTGTTGAATGTACGTAGGTTTTCTGTATACGCTAGATACCAACGCACCAGCGTTCATTCGATTAAGTATATCATGGAAGCCTATGTTAGTGTTGGAGTATGAGTGTGTAAATTAAATTCTGGGGTGCACTTGGTTAAATGTCTGTATAAATTTGAGCAGCTCGTTTTCCGAATGTGTCCAAATCATCAATATATTTTCTAGGTACCGTTTATAGACTAAAGGTTTCATATCACACGATGAAAGAAATTTCTACTCTGTATGATGCGTGAAAATGCTGGCGTAGTTTGGGGTCATTCTTGTACCCATCGCCGTGCAGTTGATTTGAAAGTAGTACACATTGTTAAATTCAAAGCTGTTCGATTGGAGTGCGAATTTTATAAATAATTCAATACCTTTTTTGCTTGAATATGCGATTTAACAAGTGCTCGTACACCATCGTCATGTAGGATATTTCTGCAGAGTGAATTAACATCCAATGTTACGAGGAATGCACCTTCTGGAATTTTGTCGTTCAATGTTTGCCGAAGGAAATGGTTTGTGTCAAACAAGAAAAGGTCATATTAGGGTGGTATGTCTTGAAATAAAGAGTCAACATAACTGGAAATGGGTTCCATTAACGTTCCCGTGCCTGATATAATGGGTCTGTGTTAGAAATGTCTGCAATCTTCGTTTTGTCCACACGCCCCATTGTCCAAGGAAGGGCGCTTTTGTGTTGAGAAGATGATATCCGACGACCGTACTTCTTGCTGGCCGCTCGTCAACTGCCCATTACAATGTAGCCCTAACTCTTTCGGGACGCCCCGTCCCCTCTCGAGGTCATTGTTTTCTGTGACACATGTTTCTCTTGTCGGTACAGGTGTAGGGAAGACGTGGCCGGATGTCAACTTCCCAACACAAAAGCGCCCTTCCTTGGACAATAATGCATGCGGGCGAAACGAGGATTGCAGACGTTAGTGACAGTCTGCCAGGGCTTCTCTCCTCATGAATATTCGGCAGCATGCAAAAACGAACCGGCGCCGAATATACTGCTGTAAGTGCCTTTTGAAGGATTGAATCAACAGCATCTTCACGCGTGAGAACCTTTAGGGCTGGTACATTGATAATTTTGTGCTCGGTGGTAAGATATAAGTCGGGGTGTTGGTAGAATTGTTGTGTCCTTTACTTGTCACACTCCTTCCTCGATGTAGTCCGATCAATGCAGAATAACAAGCGCACTTCCTTTGTCTTTTGGTTTATTGACGAGATCTTCCTGGTTGCTCAACGCGAATAGTGCCTCTCTTTTTTTTCCTTGATATGCTATTCATAGTTGGCTTGTGCACCTGGTACGCATGTATGATATTTTTCCTATCCAAGTTTAATATATAGATCCAGATGTCAATCTCTTGGCGCCCGGGGTTTATTGCCGTCTAATTACCCCACAAAATAGCGGGTTGTCTTTTGGGGGTTTATCGAAGATCTTATTCTCCAATCGCAGATTTCTTGCGAAGTCATCAAGGTCTTTTAGAAGCATGAATTTGTTGTACTTTCCATTGCCAGGGCAGATTGTACGTCCGTGGGATAGTACACTAAGTTCTTCGTTCCTAAGTTCATTCTCTGAAAGGTAATAACGTTTCTTTCTTTGAGGTGTGGTGACAAATAATTCTGAACGTGAGGTGGCTTGGCATTTTTCATGTACACAGCAGTGGGTATATCTTGTACTTAGACGTTGTTCCACAAATTTTTTTTTAGTTTTTCTATTTCCTCCGTTTTTTTCAGCTCAAGTATGTCGAGCCCTTTAGCCTTCCGCTTCGAAAGAGAAAGTTATTTCTTATATACCACTTTTCGTCTTTCAGTGCATTTAGGGTTTTTCTACAGCGTTCCATGGGGACCTTAGTTAGCTCCTGTGTGGCGTGATTGAGAAGTTGTTCCACTGTTTCATTTCCCCTTTGGCAAAATTATGCATCGATGGTGTTTGCGACAAGCGCAGCCCCTTCGGAGCCACACCCGCCAGTACATATTCTTCGAGACTTCGCATGTGAAGTGCGTGCCGTATTCCTTTGTCAACAACTTTTCCTAGTTTACACCTGTTTTGAGGCCCAATTTATCTGAAGCACACAGTGTTTGCAAATTCGCACAGCCAGTACGTGGCTTTGCACTGACGTGGCGAGTAGAACTGCAAATTACCCGGAGGTCGTACCTGGTTCGGGTGGGAGCTCCGTCCCGTTTTGCCGCCCGTGATGAGCTGGCCTGTAGGCGACTGCTGTTGGCTGCTGCTGGTTGCTAGTTGCTCTTGGCTAATGTTGGCTGCTGAATTTTGCTGCTCGGGGATGGTTGATTCTGGCCACTTGTTTCTGTATATTGTGGTACAGCTGGCCGTCGTTGTTGGCCCCGATTAACCTTCGTCGCCCTTTTCGGGGTGTGTTTCATGGTACGCGTGATAGCAGTCGCGCAGAACGTGATGGGGGTCCCAATGAGATCTGATGGCCTGTTGAAGGGGCAGCGGCTGTTTGTGGGGCCGCTTGGTTCTCTTTTTTCCCTTCGCCGCCTCCACAAGCGTCACTGAGAAGGTCACACCGGAGTGCCTGGGAGCAGGATGGCGTCTCCCGAAGCTCGTACGTCTCTGGCTGTGGAGCGTGGTCCAACTAGTTCTTGACGGAGGGCCGCCGTAGGTCGAAGAGCAGGTCTTACATGTTCCATGCTAAGAGAGACACTCCGGCAAAGCTCGGGTGTAGACCATCGGCCACGAGCTCAACACATAGCGCGAGCGCGTCGATCTGATGGTCTACATAGAAGACGCCCTTGTACTAGTAACCGAATTCAGCAACCGCAGATTAATCTCCCGAGCCTCAAAGTGTAATCTCCTCACCGCACGCTAGCTGTGTCAGCGATGTCGTTCGTTAGGGGGCTCGTGGGAGCACTAGGGTGGCAAACACCACACTGATATCGGGCCTTTCATTCTGGGTGGGGTGAATAAGAGCCACGTAGCGGTCGAATGCCGTAGGGGCATCCGTGGTAGCCAGCTCGCTGGTTCCATTGTGCAGAATAAGGTGAGACATACATTCAGGGACGAAGCCCAATAGCTCTCCGATGTCGCCAATGTATGCGCCAGGCTGGCAGACGAAGGCAGGGGAATGAGGGCTGACCGTATCAAAGCGTTGATGAACGTACTTGAGTTGCGAGTCACCAATTAATGGGGTTAAGGCTCCATGGATTGGAAACCTCTATGTACGTTGTTTGCGAAATGCGCGGGACAGCAATTTGTGATAAGGCATATATGAAGAAGGATAACTTCTGTTGCAGCAAGGCTATAAGTACAAAAGTAAATGCGTTTTCACATAACACATAACAATTGCTCATTCAGCCGATGTTTCGACCAGAGCTCCGTCTTTTTTAGGGCATAATGTATATATTGTCACGGTAATAAAATCAGTGCAAGTAACTGTGTAGCAAACAGCGGAACAGCATCGATCGAGCAGCGCGAGTTTGTCGTCGTCTTTTCTGCCAACCAAGTCCTTCGACACGCACAAGTAATGATGACACTAGCCACGCAACAGCCAGATACCCACTACATGCTCGTTTCATTACTTTCCCTATCAAAAAGCATCGACTTGATGCTTTCAAATGTATGAAGGCAAGGGCAAGTCTTCAGCGCGAGTAATACGACTTCATCCTAGCCATGTGGACCATGTCCTGCTGGGCACCACGGCGGGACGAATGCACGCTGGGTTCTGCGATAACTTCGTAGTTTATTTAACATACCTTACAGGCTCTCGTGAGAGCATAGAGTAAGGGGAGCTTACAGAAAAAAAGAAAGAAAATCGAGAACGTATACAGTTCAAATACAGAAATAAATGCAACATAACAGTGACACTAATAACAGCAATAGAACAAGGAAAATACAGTCACCAAGTATATGCACCTCCATACAAATGTCTATGAAATGATGCTAGATGTTGTGAGAGAGTAGTTTCTCGCGGAACGCGTTGTTGTTAGCGACCGAAACTATCTCGTTGGGAAGATCATTCCACTATGAGATTGCCTGTGGCAAAGCAGATAAGTTGAACGCGCGTGTTCTGCGAAAAATACGCTTAAAGCTGCGCTGATTTCGCATGCGTGCAGACATGCGATCTGGTGTGTAGAGGGAAAGCGCATGGATTTCTGCTATTAATGTACTTGTGAAACAACACAAGGAGGGCTATCTTGCGGCGGATATCCAATGGTTGTAAACCGATCTCGCCTTGAATTTGAGATACACTGCTGTGACATTGGTAGTTCTGAGTGATGAAGTGGGCTGCTCTGTTTTGAAAGATTTCGATCATCTGTATTAAATAGTTTTGATAAGGTGACCAAACTGGTGAGACATATTCTAACTGTGGACGTACGAATGTTAAATAGGCTATTTTGCGGACGCTCGATGTAGAGTAATGGAGATTTCGACGTAAAAAACCTAGTGTTATGGATGCCTTGGAACAAATGGAAGTTATGTGGGAAGACCAGGAAAGTTTAGAGTCAATAATGACCCCTACATATTTGTATGATGTGGTTTGAAATACCTCACTATTTTTAATTTTGTATAAAAAAGTGGAAATCAAGGTTTTTCGGGAAACCGACATTATTTTACATTTTGAAGTGTTCAAGCTCATTAACCACTTATTACACCAACTGCAAACGAGTCTAGGTCACCTTGAAGGGCCTCATGATCAGAGGGAGATGTTATGGTTCGATGACACAGTCGTCTGCAAACAGGGGTATACGGGATGAATTGTTAGTTGGCAGATCGTTGATGAAGATTAAGAAGAGTAGAGGGCCAAGGACGCTGCCCTGCGGCACTACTGAAGTGACTTCTGCGATATCTGAATGAGAATCATTTGCAAATGTAAGCTGTTCACGAAATGAAAGAAAATTTCGCAGCCATGATAGCGTTAGAGTCCAATTTAGGAGAAGACAGTTTGAAATCAGACGACAATGGGCGACACGGTCAAAGGCCTTCGAAAAATAGAGGAAAGCGCAATCTTTCTGTGTGTTCATGTCCAAGTTAGTCTGCAGATCTGTCGTGAATTCAAGTAGTTGTGTATTGCAAGAGAAACCTTTCCTAAAGCCATGTTGGGTGGAACTAAAAAAATGTTTGATTTAAGATGACTGTAAATGCGAGAAGCAATGATATGTTCAAGTAATTTACAGCTGATAGAGGTGAACGAGATAGGACGATAGTTTTCAACCTGATCTTTACATCCTGCTTTAAATATGGGAATACCTTTTGCGACTTTCCAGTACCTAGGAAGCTGACTGGTACACAAAGACTATCTGAAAAAGTGACATAATATTTGAGAGGACGTGGGAATTGTATTTTTAGTACCTTTGAATTGATAATATCTAGACCACTAGAAGTAGAAATTTTGAGGTTGTTGATTAGTTTACTGATGCCCTTAATGTTAATATCTACGGGTGCCATGAAAGTGTAATCAAGTTCCGGAAACTCAGGAATGCTAGAATGATCTTCCTGTGTGAAAATAGAAGAAAAAAATGTGTTAAATTCAATTGAACACTGGTCTTTTGGGAGAGGTAATTAATTTTCGCCTTTCAAAGTAATATCTGTCACAGCAGAAGCAGGTGATAATTGTTGCAAAAATTTTCTGGGATGGCATTTTAATAATGATGGTAGATAATGTTTAAAGTACTTGTCTTTAGCAGTGAATAACGCAGAAGTGTAACTTTTAGGACATTCCTTATATGAATTTCAAACAGAGGCACTACAAGCGTGCATTGTGGTCCTATACAGCCTTTTTTTCGATTTCTCAAAGTTCGCAAATATTTGTTAAACCAATAGTTTCTCTTATCGTGAGATATGGAAATTTCAGGGACGTATTTGTCGACTAATAAAGTAATAACCTCTCTAAACATTGACCAATCTTCATCGACAGCACGACTTGCAATGAGGGCAAGAATGTGCTGAGATAGAATTCCTCCAAATCATAATACATACAACTATAATTGGCCTTACTGTAGTCTCTAATCACTTTTGTAGTTTTGCCAGCAACTTTGAGAGGAATGTTTATTGATAATTGAACGAGCTTATGGTCACTAAACCCTTCAAGGCAAGAGATTTCACCTACATTATCAGGATCTGAGGTAAGTAATAAATCCAAAATATCATTGCCCCGTGAAGGCTAGTTGATTATTTGAGCGAAATTAAAAACAAAGACAAAATTCACAAAATCAAGAGATATTTTTGAGGTGGATGAACAATTGATCCAGTCAATTTGTGGTAAATTGAAGTCACCGAACAGATAGACATTATTAGTGCGGTATTTCTCAATAGCTAATGTTGTGTTGCTGTGAAGGTGATCTATAAATGATAGTTCAGAATTGGGAGGACGGTAACATACGCCTACTAGTATTTTAGTGGCACAAATCGTGCACGCGACCCAGACAATTTCTAAGTTTGAGTTTCTATCGATGACAAAAGTAGGTATCAATGTTTTATAGCAATAAGGACACATCCCTCACGTTTGCTTTGACGATCACGTCGGAAGACGTTATAATTGGCAATCCCGTGAAAAATTTCACTGTCATCAACAGCCTGAGTAAGCCACGTTTCAGTGAGCAGGAGAACATCAGTTAGGCTATCTTCTAAGAATTAACAAATGAGATCACGCTTCTGCAGTAAACTGCGAATGTTAGTAAAGGAAACACATACAGCCGGTGCAGATTTACACCGAATTTCTCTACCCCGCAGGGGCGCCTGCACAAGTACGTGTTTGGTGTGTAGCGACACAACGGACCCGAGCTAACGGGGGAGTTTTGACTCCCTCCCACGCCTAGCCGTGCGTGGCCTTGTCGTGTCCGGGGAAAAGGGGATCCTGGGGGTTGAGCTGACGCTGGATGATTGGACCTTTCAGGACGCCGGCAAAATCAACACACCCCTTTGGCCCCAGCTTCACATAGACGGCACCTCTGGGCTGACCCACCCAAGGGAAATTGGCAGTCGCCTTTTCCTATCTCTCTCTTCCTACATCTTCGTCTTTCTCTCTCACATTTTATCAGTCCTGTCATCTTCTCTTTTCCGTTTACTTCCGAATTTCCTGGCGGCGAGGGTTAACCCTGTGTAGTTACCCAACCTTGGGTAGTTATATTCGGTTATAGCGGCGATGCATGAATGGCGTCTTCAAGTGTTCACCATTCAATCTTGTAGCGTCCCCTTGTTGGGCTCGGTGGTGGGTGGCCACCATCGTCACCGAATTTAAAATGCTTCTTATGGCAAACCCTTTTCCTGCACTCCCTGATCGCCGCCTGAAAATGTGGCGCACCGATAACAGCCTTTTTACTGCACAGCCTAAACAGACCTTCCCCAAGTACCATGTAATACACAGCCAAAATGAAAAGAAAACAGTTCGATCTATTTCACCATTCATTGTCTCCAAAGCGCTCACAGATGCAATTGGCCCTGGCTATAAAGTAACTAAGATGGTGAATGGCGATCTGCTTCTAGAAGTTCGCGACAAGGCTCAGTACGACAAGGTCACGAAACTCGTTTCATTTGATAACATGCCAATATCAGTGGGCCCACATAGGTCGATGAACACAGTGCGTGATGTCATATCTGATTACGACCTCCTCGAGCTGTTCGAAAGTGAATTCTCGAAGGCTGGCAAGAACAAAATGTAGTGAAAGTACAAAGAATAATAAGCAGGCGAGATAATAAACAGATCCCAATAAAGCACATCATAGTTACCTTCGGTACAAGCAACCCTCCCGACTCTATTGAAACTGGTTACTGCAAGCTTCCTGTCAGACCTTATATACCGAATCCTCGCCAATGTTTCAAGTGTCAGCGCTTCAGACACGGATCCCAAACGTGCAGAGGGCGCGCTAGGTGCGCGAAGTGCACATCTTGTAAACATGTATCCGAAAAGTGCACTTCAGAAGCCTGTTGTGCTAACTGTGAAGGAGATCACGCTGCCTACTCCCGATCATGCCCTGCATGGAAAAAAAGAGAAACAAATATTAGAACTTAAGGTAAAGTTCAACCTGTCATTTCCAGAGGCACGTCAACGTTTTTCTACACACAATAATCCTGAACCTTCCTTCGCCGACGTGGTGCGTCGAGGCGCCGTGCCACGTCTTTCGGCACCCGCGATATTCACACCAAGTGTGACTGCGGTTTTGCTAGAAGCGCCTCCGGCTGGAGCAGTCTGTACTGCTCCTCCTCCTGTTCAAAAGGGCCAGCAGACTTCAGAGACTGCTGGACCTCGGTTCACTGCAAGTACAGTCAGGTCCGAAAATGCCATAAACATGCCTGCCAAGCAGGCACCATCCACCACCTCAGAAGAGGAGATGGACACAAGCCATACTCCTCCGGCGCCCCACACAGCAAAGGAAAGGCGGAGCTCTTTGGAGCGAAGCAAGAAAGAGAAAACCCGTATTACAGGGCCCCAACAGGACCTGTAACTTAATGCAACGTTTCTGTACACACAGCACTTAACTACATTAAAATTGGAGACACAATTTTTGCAGTGGAACGTCAGAAGGCTACTGAGAAACCTTGACGATATTCAAGAACTTTTACATAAATAGTCATCAAAAGTGCTGTGTGTACAAGAAACACACCTAAAACCCAAGACCACTAATTTTCTACGCCCGTATATCACTTTTCGAAAGGACAGGAATGAAGCCGTCACGTCATCTGGTGGCATGGCCATTATAGTAAATCAAGGGATTGCATGTACTCATCTACTACTCGAAACATCTCTTGAAGCAGTGGCTATTCGTGTTGTCCTCCTGAACAAACTCGTGGCCATCAGCTCTGTCTACATACCTCCACACTACCATCTTGAAAAACGTGAATTCCAGTCCCTAAGAGATAAACTTCCAGAACCTTATATCCTCCTCGGAGATTTCAATGCACATAGCAATCTATGGAGTGACTCTCGCTGCGATGCTCGAGGTCACTGATTTAACAGTTCATTTTTACTTCTGACGCGTGCGTTTTAAATCGCAAAGAACCCACATATTACTGCCTTGCCAGCAATACCTACTCGTCAATAGACTTTAGCATTGTCTCATCATCCCTTCTTCCTTTACTGACATGGAATGTCATCAATAATCCTTACGGAAGTGACCACTTTCCCATAACGCTAAGCACACCCATATCAAATGAATATCACCGACAGGTCCCCAGATGGATCACTGACAAAGCTGATTGCGAACAGTTCTCGCAGATTACTCACTTAAGTTGGACTGTTCTATCTGGTTTAAACATAGATGCAGCTGTACAACACTTTTCTGCTTTTCTGACCAACGCGGCGATGAAATGCATCCCGCAAACTTCTGGACTGCCTGGCAAGCGACGTGTACCATAGTGGAATACTGAATGTCACAATGCACGCAAACAACAAAACAATGCGTGCAGATTGCTACGGGACTCGCCGACGGCAGAGAATCTTGAAAGTTTTAAGAAAATCAAGTCCCAAGGCAGGAGAACGCGCCGGCAGGCTAGGAGAGAAAGCTGGCATAAGTTTTTATCAGGCATCACTTCATATACACAAGAATCTAAAGTCTGGAACATGGTTCGCAAGGTAACAGGACGACACGCATCTTCACTACCTCTCGTAGACACACAAGGAGACACCTTGGAAGACCAGGCGAACTTTCTGGGTGCCCACTTCGAAGAGGTGTTCAAATCATCGCATTATACTGCAGCTTTTCAACGACACAAAAGAAAAATCAAAAAAGAGAAACTTCAGCGAAAATCCTCTAAACATGAGTCGTACAACAACCCTTTCACTTAGGCCGAGTTACAAGCATCGCTAAATGTTTGCAATAAATCAGCTCCAGGTTCAGACCGTATAGTATACGAAATATTAAAACAACTGCCTTCTGAAACACAAAACACCCTGCTTTCCCTGTATAATCTATCTGGTTTTTCGGTGAAATCCCTCCTGCGTGGTAAGAAGCCATTATTATTCCCATTTTAAAGCAAAGCAAGGATCCATCTTCCGTTAGTAGTTACAGGCCAATCGCACTTACAAGTTGCATGTGTAAACTAAAAAAAAAGATAAATCGCAGAATTGTACATTACCTTGAAACGAACAATCTGCTCGACCCATTCCAATGAGGGCTTCGAGAGGGTGGATCCACCACTGACCACCCCGTGCGTATTGAGGCACAGATCCGAGATGCCTTCGCCCACAAACAATACTTTCTTTCTGTGTTCCTCGACATCAAAAAAGCCTATGATACGACATGGAGATTCGGAATATTAAGAGACCTGTCCAATCTTGGTGTGCGTGGCAGGATGTTTACTATTATCGAAAGCTACTTGTCCAATCGTACATTCCGTGTCCGTGTGGGCAGTGTTCTGTCCCAAACATTTGTCCAGGAAACAGGCGTGCCGCAAGGTGGTGTACTTAGTTGTACACTTTTTCTCATCAAAATGAATTCCTTGCACCTATCCATCCTCCGCAATATGTTATATTGTACATATGTCGACGACGTTCAGCTTGGCTTCAATTCATGCAACTTGGCAATGTGTGATTGGCAGGTTCAGTTAGGTTTAAACAAGGTTTCCAAATAGACAGAGGAAAACGGACTCTGACTGAACCCACAAAAAAGCACGAGTGTCTTGTTCTCCCGAAAGAGAGGCATGCACTCAGAACCCGACATTGAACTGAACGGTCAACGTCTGTCTGTAAATGTGGAGCATAAATTCTTAGGCATAATCTTGGACAACAAGTTGACCTTCGTACCGCACATCAAGTATTTAAAAACAAAATGTTTAAAAGCAATGAATGTTTTGAAAGTGTTGTACCGCACTACATGGGGTAGTGACAGAAAATGTTTATTTACTTTTATAAAAGCCTCGTACGCACATGCCTAGATTACGGTGCTATAATCTATCAGTCGCAACACCATCAGCCTTGAAAACTCTCGACCCTGTCCACCATCTAGGCATTCGCCTCTTTACGGGTGCTTTCCGCACCAGCCCTGTGGAGAGCCTGATTCGAAAGAATGGTTGCTCCACCTACAAAGATGTTCCTTGTCCTTTTTGTACTTTTTGAAGGTGAAGGCAGACAAGAAACACCCTTCCTATTTCACAATTATTGATTTGTCTTGTTCTAGCTTGTTCGAGAACCATCCTTCGTTTATGCAGCCCTAAGTACTGCGTGTAAGGAGCCTGGTCGAAGAAACAGGTGTGCCTCTTGAACGCAGCTTGATGGCTCCTGCAACATATCTGCCACCGTGGCAGTGGCAGCTTATAGACTGTGATGTCTCTTTTGTTGATGTCAAAAAGCACGCACCACTTGCACACATACATACACACTTCCTAGAACTACAACATAAATACACATGCCCTGAGTTCTTTACCGATGCGTTAAAGTCAAACACTTCTGTGTCATATGCTGCGGTAGGCCAATCCTTTCCCGAGGCCGGCGTTCTTAATCTTGATGCAAGCATTTTCACAGGAGAAGCTTACGCAATACTGGCGGTCGTAAAACACAATAAACAGATAAAATTACAAAAGGCGGTATATACACAGATTCCCTAAGCGTGGTCAAAGCCTTGAAAACTCCTAAAAAGCACAATAACCCCGTGCTGGTGTCACTTTACTCACTTCTGTGCAAACTCTACACATCAAAGCAGCATGTCGTTGTCTGCTGGGTTCCAGGGCACCGTGAAATAAGAGGGAACGTTTTGACCGACAATCTGGCTGCTTGCGCCAATGTCACTACTGCCAATGCATCAACACCAGTCCCTGCACTTGACTTGAAACCTTTTTCTAAAACGAAAGCTCAGTTGGTATTGGCAGAGCATGTGGGATAAACTTACATATAATAAACTCCATGCTATTAAGCCGCAACTAGGTTATTGGCCGCCACTATCAAAATCACGACACACAGAAGTAATACTAACAAGGCTTAGAACAGGACATACAAATTCTACACATTCATTTCTTCTAACTACCGGTGATCCACCATATTATGAGAGATGTGGAGAGCCCCTTACGGTTCTCCACATTTTCGTCCAGTGCAATGAGCTAGATGCTCTACGAAAAAAGCACTTTTTACTGCCCTACTGACAGCAGCTTCCTCTACACCCTGGGTTGCTCATCGGTAGGGATCCGCTTTTTAAACTGCAGGCACTTTTCACGTTCTTAAAAGATATGCAAAGCTTTCACCCGATATTTCGAGGTCATCCGTAGCACGACCTCTATAGAGTGGTTGTTGCTGTGGTGACTACATCTTCATCATGGTTTTATTATCATGACATTTCGCCATCCGCTATCATTACACATATGTCACGCCACTGTCGTGATTTTATTACTTTCATGTTTTAACCCGCGTTAGAGCGAGGAATTTTAAGGCCCCTTTACAGCCACGCATCATATCATTGTTCATATCTGTAGTCAATTGAAATGGCGCTCTTTGGCCATCAATTGGCCCTTGCGCCACTAAAACTACTCGTTATCATCATCATCATCCGAATTTCTCTAGAGACATGCGCACGCCAAAGCCTCAGCTATCTAGCAGACAGCTTGACTGCGTGAGTAGCACTATCATATATGTACGTTTTATAACCTATGCGCAGACGATCAACGACGAGCTTGTAGGGCTTGTTTTCATTTTTGGCGAATTTGATTAGCTTTCCTCTGATTTGTAGCGTGGGTAAAAAGAAATCTTCACGTACTGAAAATGTCGATCCATTTAGTTTATGAGCTGAAGCAAGAAAGCTCTGCTCATCTTAGAAAAAAAGGAAATTTTGCTATTATAGGCCGGTGTTTGCCAACAGCAAAGCGACCAAGTCTGTGAACTCGTTCAAATTGCGCGGCACTTGTATTCTTCTGTAGATTCTCCAAGCAAAATTTAATCACCTTCTGCTCAGATGCATTCCAGTCCTTGTTTTCATCATCTTCCATTCCAAAAAATAGCAAGTTACAGCGCCTGAGTCTGTTTTCCGTGTCATCACATCTGGATGTGATTTCCACGAGTTTCTTAGTGATGGAGGACATAGCGGAACTCGAAGTGGCATCTGTGGTATATGAGTAGTGTAGACTACCTTCCAGCTTCGACACCCTCTCTGAAAGAAGCTTTACCTCAGCGTACGTGTTAATATGGTCTTGTTTTATTCCCCTGACCTCCTCAAGTAAAGCAGTTTGAGTAGCTTCAATTCGACGCACTGTTTCGAGTACCGCACTACCCGATTTGGGCTCAAATGTAGGAGAACCGGTATTACCTTCGAGTCATGACACACTCTACGATATGCTTCTCAAATCAGCTTCTATGCGCTGCACAGTCGACAAAACACTACTCAACATATTTTCCATTTTGGCTTCAAGCCCGGGATTCAACTCGACGTCACCCGACAACACAAGCAACAACCCTAAGTACGCTGAGTGCACATTTCACAGGCAAGATAAAACTCGTTTCATAGCACTGCAAAGATTAGGTGGGCACGACAACGCAACAAGACAGTAGTCATTGCTTTTGCAACATGAAACATTTGCGAAATATCTAACCTGAAAAAGCAGCATATCTAAGGGCGCCGTTTTCGCTGCGGTGCCGTGCCCAAGGAAGGTTGGTCTCGGTGGGCGTATATCTGTGTTCGCTGCGGTGCACATCCCAATGAACGCGTCACTGTACGACCAGGGTTGTTTGGTGAGGCTCGTGTTGTCGAATGAACTTGGCTGCACGTGTAGATTCGATGCTGCAGGCGCCAGTAGATCCATTCGGCTATTTATCCAAGCATGTGAAGTCGTAGCCAAGTTGAAGCAGGGCAGGACACAGGAGAGCATCGCCTGAAAGAGCAGCATATTTAAGTGCGCCGTTTTTGCGTCGGTGCCGTGCCCAAGGAATGTTGGTCTCGGTGGGCGTATATATGTGTTCGCTGCGGTGCACATCCCAATGGACGCAGCACTGTACGACCAGGGTTGCTTGGCGAGGCTCGTGTTGTCCAATGAACTTGGCTGCATGGGTAGATTCGATGCTGCAGGCGCCAGTAGATCCATTCGGCTATTATTCCAAGTATTTGATGTCGAAGCCAAATTGAATCAGGGCAGGACACAGGAGAGCATCGCCTCGTAAAGCAGCATATCTAAGTGCGCCGTTTTTTCTGCGATGCCGTGCCCAAAGAAGGTTGGTCTCGGTGGGCGTTGGTCACGGTGGGTGTTCGCTGCGGTGCACATCCCAATGGACGCGTTACTGTACGACCAGGGTTGTTTGGCGAGGCTCGTGTTGTCGAACGAACTTGGCTGCACGGGTAGATCCGATGCTGCAGGCACAAGTAGATTCATTCGCCTATTAATCCAAGCATTTGAAGTCAAAGCCAAGTTGAAGCAGGGCAGGACACAGGAGAGCATTGCCTGGAAAAGCAGCATATCTAAGGGCGCCGTTTTGGCTGCGGTGCCGTGCCCAAGGAAGGTTGGTCTCGGTGGGCGTATATTTGTGTTCGCTGCGGTGCACATCCCAATGGACGCGTCACTGTACGACCAGGGTTGCATGGTGAGGCTGGTGTTGTGGAATGAAGTTGGCTGCACGGGTAGATCCGATGCAGCAGGCGCCAGTAGATCCATTTGGTTATTAATCCAAGCATTTGAAGTCGAAGCCAAGTTGAAGCAGGGCAGGACACAGGAGAGCGTCGCCTGGAAAAGCAGCATATTTAAGTGCGCCGTTTTCGCTGCAGTGCATGCCCAAGCAAGGTTGGTATTGGTGGGCGTATATCTGTGTTCGCTGCGGTGCACATCCCAATGAACGCGTCACTGTACGACCAGGGTTGTTTGGTGAGGCTCGTGTTGTCAAATGAACTTGGCTGCACGGGTAGATTCGATGCTGCAGGCGCCAGTAGATCCATTCAGCTATTAATCCAAGCATGTGAAGTCGTAGCCAAATTGAAGCAGGGCAGGACACAGGAGAGCATCGCCTGGAAGAGCAGCATATTTAAGTGCGCCGTTTTTGCGTCGGTGCCGGGCCCAAGGAATGTTGGTCTCGGTGGGCGTATATATGTGTTCGCTGCGGTGCACATCCCAATGGACGCAGCACTGTACGACCAGGGTTGCTTGGCGAGGCTCGTGTTGTCCAATGAACTTGGCTGCATGGGTAGATTCGATGCTGCAGGCGCCAGTAGATCCATTCGGCTATTATTCCAAGTATTTGATGTTGAAGCCAAATTGAATCAGGGCAGGACACAGGAGAGCATCGCCTCGTAAAGCAGCATATCTAAGTGCGCCGTTTTTGCTGCGATGCCGTGCCCAAAGAAGGTTGGTCTCGGTGGCGTTGGTCTCGGTGGGTGTTCGCTGCGGTGCACATCCGAATGGACGCGTTACTGTACGACCAGGGTTGTTTGGCGAGGCTCGTGTTGTCGAACAAACTTGGCTGCACGGGTAGATCCGATGCTGCAGGCACAAGTAGATTCATTCGCCTATTAATCCAAGCATTTGAAGTCAAAGCCAAGTTGAAGCAGGGCAGGACACAGGAGAGCATTGCCTGGAAAAGCAGCATATCTAAGGGCGCCGTTTTGGCTGCGGTGCCGTGCCCAAGGAAGGTTGGTCTCGGTGGGCGTATATTTGTGTTCGCTGCGGTGCACATCCCAATGGACGCGTCACTGTACGACCAGGGTTGCATGGTGAGGCTGGTGTTGTGGAATGAAGTTGGCTGCACGGGTAGATCCGATGCAGCAGGCGCCAGTAGATCCATTTGGTTATTAATCCAAGCATTTGAAGTCGAAGCCAAGTTGAAGCAGGGCAGGACACAGGAGAGCGTCGCCTGGAAAAGCAGCATATTTAAGTGCGCCGTTTTCGCTGCAGTGCATGCCCAAGCAAGGTTGGTATTGGTGGGCGTATATCTGTGTTCGCTGCGGTGCACATCCCAATGGACGCGTCACTGTACGACCAGGGTTGTTTGGTGAGGCTCGTGTTGTCAAATGAACTTGGCTGCACGGGTAGATTCGATGCTGCAGGCGCCAGTAGATCCATTCAGCTATTAATCCAAGCATGTGAAGTCGTAGCCAAATTGAAGCAGGGCAGGACGCAGGAGAGCATCGCCTGGAAGAGCAGCATATTTAAGTGCGCCGTTTTTGCGTCGGTGCCGTGCCCAAGGAATGTTGGTCTCGGTGGGCGTATATATGTGTTCGCTGCGGTGCACATCCCAATGGACGCAGCACTGTACGACCAGGGTTGCTTGGCGAGGCTCGTGTTGTCCAATGAACTTGGCTGCATGGGTAGATTCGATGCTGCAGGCGCCAGTAGATCCATTCGGCTATTATTCCAAGTATTTGAAGTCGAAGCCAAGTTGAAGCAGGGCAGGACACAGGAGAGCATCGCCTGGAAAAGCAGCATATTTAAGTGCACCGTTTTCGCTGCGGTGCCGTTCCCAAGCTTTTCGCTGCGGTACCGTGCCCAAGCTGAGGCGCTGAAGAACCCGGTAAGGGCTGAAATAACGACGTAGGAGCTTCTCAGAGCAGTCGCGTTGGCGTAAGGGACTCCAGAGCCATACTTTTTCTCCGAGATGGTAGGTTACTTCTTTGTGCCGAAGGTTGTACCTATGAGCATCGTGTTGTTGCTGAGAGCGAATGCGTAAGCGAGCTAGTTGTCGGACTGCTTTGGCGCACTGTGCATACTGATCTGCATTTTCGGCGGTTATAGTAAATGCGTCTGGTAATAGCATGGCCTCTAACATCGTAGTAACTTCGTGGCCGTGAAGCACGCGGAGAGGTGTAAATCCTGTAGTGTCTTGCATGGTAGTGTTATATGCGAAAGTTACGAAAGGGAGGACACTGTTTCAGTTGCTATGGTCTACTTCAACATACATGGATATCATGTCTGTAAAGGTCTTAATGAGCCGTTCTCCTAATCCATTAGCTTGTGGATGGTAAGCTGTCATTCGGTGATGTATGGTGCCGCTGAGTGTCATCACTTCTTCCAGTAGTTGGACAGTGAAGGCCGTGCATCTGTCTGTTAGCACAACGGCCGTTGTACCATGGCGGAGGACAATAGCATGAATAAAGGAATCCGCGACATCGCTTGCCTACCGCGCTGGAGTGCTCGTGTTTCACAATAACGGGTTGAATAGTTAGTCGCAATTATTATCCAGCGATTCCCCGCAGAAGGTTTTGGAAATGGACCTAGCAAGTTCATGCCAACTTGTTGAAATGGTTCTCAAGGTGGCTCTACAGAGTGTAAAAGACCAGCAGGTTTCATGGGCGGTGTTTTGCGACGCTGACAGTCTGGGCAGGTCTTCAAGTAGTGCTTGATTGTACGGGACAGTTTGGGCCAGTGGTACGTGTGGCGGATACGTGCCAGAGTACGCGTGAACTTTAAATGCCCGGAAGATGGTTCGTCATGACACGCCTTAAGCATGTCGTCTGGCATCACAGATGGTACGGCCAATAGGGCGGTTTGAGCGTTGGGATCAAAGCTCCACTTGTTCAGGACGTTGTCACGAAGGAAAATAATGAAATCGTGCGTCTAAATGTTCGTGGTGGCTGTTCAAACTTGTCCTTGAGATAGTCGAGGATCGGGCGAAGTCCTGTGTCACCACGCAGTTTTTGAGCCAAGTCGGAGGCTGAGATGGCCATGAAGAAACTTTCGTCGTCAGATTGGTCAGGAGAAATCGACTCGACTGGGGCACGTGATAGGCAGTAAGCATCGGTGTGCTTGCGTCTTGACTTGTTAACTGCCGTAACGTCGAACTCTTGTAAGCGGAGACTCCATCGAGCTAGGCGGCCTGAGAGATTTTGAGGCCTGCAAGCCAGCGCTAGGAATGATGGTCGGTGAATACTTTGAATGGTCGCCCGTACAAATACGGTCGGAAGTTGGCTATGGCCAACACGGCAGCTAGGCATTCCTTTTCTGTGGTGGAGTAGTTCTTTTCAGCAGATGATAACACACGGCTAGCGTAAGTGATCACTCGCTCGATACCTTCCTGCCATTGCACAAGAAGGGCTCCAAGGCCGACATTACTTGCATCTTTATGCACTTCAGTGTCGGCATTTTCGTCGAAATGACCCACAGTTGAAGGAGTCTCGAGGCATCGTCGTAGCTCGCAAAAATCTTTGTGCTGTTTTGGGGCCCACACAAGAGCAACGTTGTCTCTCGTGAGTTGGTTTAAAATTTCAGCCATTTTGGAAAAGTTCGCAACGAAGCATCGACAGTACGCACAAAGGCCCAGAAAACAGCGTATGTAGTGTTTGTTCGTCGGAGTTGGGAAGGCAGCGACAGCCAATGTTTTCTCGGGGTCTGGGCGAATTCTGTCACTGTTGACGACATGGCCGAGAAACGTGAGCTACTCGTAGCTGAAGTGGCATTTTTCGGGCTTGAGCGACAGGCCAGCTGTCCGTAGTGCCTCAAGTACAGCACGAAGACGTTGAAGGTGCTGCTCGAAAGTCGATGAAAAAACGACGACGCCATCCAAATAGACAAGAGACGATTGCCACTTGAGACCAGACAAAACTGTGTCCATCATTCGTTGAAAAGTCGTCAGAGCAGAGCAAAGTCCAAAAGGAAGCACCTTGGATTCGAGGAGCCCATCAGGTGTAATGAAGGCGGTCTTTTCCCGGTCACGCTCATCGACCTCAATTTGCCAGTAACCACTGGGTAGATCCATCGATGAAAAATATCGGGTGTTTCTAAGGCAGTCCAGTGAGTCGTCGATGTGAGGAAGCGGATAAACGTCTTTCTTTGTCACGATGTTCAGTTTGCGATAATCAACACAGAAACGCATTGTACCGGCTTTCTTTTTCACCAACATAACCGGTGATGCCCATGGGCTTGTAGATGGCTGATTGATGTCGTCAGCAAGCATTTATTGTACTTGGTCGTGGATGGCGTCTTGTTCTCTGCGGGAAACCCGATAAGCATGTTGTCGAATAGGCCTTTCGCTGGACTCTGTTATGATTCTGTGCTTTCCGATGGGTGTCTGTTTGATTTTAGACGTCGTGACAAGGCAATCACTGAAGGAAAACAGGAGGAAGCGAACACTCTTGCTTTGAAGTCGACAGTGCGCAGTTCACATCAAGCTTAACCGGACACTGTTTGTCGTCGCGAGGACCGGAAAAGAGTTGCGCGAGTGAGAAGCTGGCTTTCGAGTCTCCAATTTCTTCGAAGTAAGCGATGACACAATGCCTCATCAAGTGCTGGTATTCAATACTGAAATGTGTTAGTAGAATTTTCGCAGGCTCTTGTGTCAATTCATTGAGACGACGGGCGACGCATAATTGACTAGACAAGAGCACGGACACATTGCCTTCCACAACTCTGAGAGCCGTTCGGTTGATGTCACTCAGCATGTTAACCAGAACAATGGAACGGGGCAGTACTGTCACTTAATCGTCGGATACGCGGAACGCCATCATACGCGATTCACAATACTGAGAATGTTCGTTACGGGAAAACGTCAGCAGCAATTCTTGAAGATTTATAATAGCCCCCAGTCTTGCAGAAAGTCTAATGCCAAGATCACCTGCCTGGAGCATTCCCGCAGTACGACGAAAGTCCCGATAAAGGATGAAGTGCAATATGTACTCGGGCGATGCACCTCCCAACCGGCGTCACTAGATGACTACCCACGGTACGGAGCTGCGGACTGTTCCACGGCGTCATTACTTTTCAGAGAGCAGCCGCGAAGTCACCACTTAAAACGGAGTAATCAGTGCTAGTGTCCACGAGTGTGGTGGTCGAGTGATTGTCGGTGGTTACAGAAATATTGGCGCAAATTGCTGCACCTCCACCAGTTTGGCTCGCGGGATACGCGGCGTTTCAGCGCGCACGTGAAACGCAAGTCACGTCGGCTCCGTCGGAAATCGACGAATGTTGTAGACTTTTGGCAAATATCCACCAGAAACTAGTTTCAGCGTTTCGGCCAAGCCATCAGGAACCTCTGGATACCTATTTTATCCAGGTGGGCCCATTTTCCGCCAATCTACGACTGGTTGAACACCACGCGACGCCCGAGCCCGGCTAAGCCTAAGGCCGACGAGGCTTACGCCCAGGCTCCCCAGCCATGGCAGCGTCCACGAAGACAGGCTACGACTCCAGCACGATGCAGTGGGTTGACATCGAGGTGGCAGAAACACGGGAAGACCCCATACCAGGTGAAGACGAATATCTTCAGATCATGGTTCGCCAACTGCACGAGAAGCTCGCTAAAATGAAGCCCCGAGGCTCGACGGCCGCCACCCAGCCACAGGCTCGCAAAACAGGATCAACACCCGCAGCTTGCGTTGAGTCCCCGCGGCAGCTGGCGACGTGTAAGCCAACACACACGCCTCGAATCCGGTTGGACGAGTTGGTTATTGTGCTTAAACCAAAAATAACCATGGATCTGCACGCTGCGTTCGACCCAGGCGGGATTGGCACAGCAGTGCAACGCTTCACCGGCTGCTCCACGAACGCTGGTATCTCCGTGTGGCCGGTGTGGGACCGAAACATCGTTGTTGTACGTGTGAAAACGGAAAGCCTGGCCTCGAAGCTCATCGGGGACATCACGCTGACGATCGGGGACCGCCAGGTACCATTTCAAGGACAGTTGAAATCAGCCGGAGAAACCTGCAAGGGTGTCGTCACCGTGGCAGACAATGAAACTTCGGAATCCCTTCGACGCAAGCTCGAGTGGATTGACGGCGAAATTTTGTATGTGCGGAAACTCGGAACATCCAATGTTGCAGTGGTGACCTTCAAAGGACGCCGCTTTCCAAGATTCATTCACTACTGCTGTGAAAACGTGCCAGTGCGCTACTACAAGAAAACAGTTCCAGCATGTTACCGGTGTGCAACGGTGGGCCACAGACCGGATGCGTGCCCCAATCCGGACAATCAGCGGTGCATTCACTGTGGTGCGATGGTGGAACTCACTCTGGAGGGCCCAGCGAAGCACGACTGTCAACCCGAGTGCCTTATATGTGGTGTTGCGAACGCTGCAACCACTGTTGCGAAGCGCACCTCCGACGACGTTACGAAGGGCGCTACGAATCTCACCGCTGCAACCACTGTTTACGAAAGACGGTGACGCCAACACGGTCCCGAAGGCGCCACTGCTTCTAACTCCGCCGGGAAGGTCCCCAGCCGTTTGGTAGCGTAGGTTTCTCAGCTCGCGACTGCTTCTGCGCAGAGCTGATAGACGAGCGGACGAGACGACGGTGAGTTAAACAAGGTTTATGTGCAGCATATATACAGAGGAGTTACAAATTCGGCACTGGGGCCGACAGAGACTCGAAGAGCCGAGCTCTCCTCTCTAACACATAGGTCTGCTCTAAAATGGGTCCGCTGTAAAAAAGGGGTCTCTTCGACGCGCCGCAGGGCTTCTTTTATATGCACCAGGTCCAACCCGAATGTCCAACCAGAAGCGCCGCTGGTCGCGAGGTCAGAATCCTCCAATGAGGTCTCCGCTGGGCCGCGTCCTTCTTTCTCATCGAATCTGGAGAGGCTGTGCTGCAGGTGGCTGCACCCAAGGACGAGTGACGTCGCCGCGCATTGCGTCAGCCGCCCCCCAGATAGGAAGACGCCAGTTGTTCTCTCGACGGGCTCGCTGGCTGCGCTGACTCACTGCACGTGCGCGCCAGAGAGGATCCGCGCGTGTTTACGCCGTTGAGTTGTTCGCGTCAGGCGGGCTGGCCTTGACACAGATTGCCTTTTTCAGAGGCACGGACGTTCGCTGTCGACTCGCAGGCATAACAGTGGTGAAAGCCATTTCACCGGCTCAGCGCAGTGCATCGGAAAATTCCGGAAGGCATGGAAGCCCGCTCTAACACAGCGGCAACATGGACTAAAAAACAAGCAAGAAGAGCCCTCAGCCGCTCTCAGGACTGACGAAAAAGCCAAGCCCATGCCTAACAAGCCCAAGCCGATCAAAGCCCCAGCCGGACAGAAGTCGAGGCCGTCTACCTTCGGCGCCGAGGATTTCCCGTCACTGGCGAACCCGTCCAAACAGGTGAGCAATTGGGTAGGGGTCTCCTCTCAGTCTCCCACCACCACCACTGCCTCCCCCTCCAATCCTGAAGTTTTAAAACAATTGGAAGCCATGAAAAAACACATTGAAACTCTGGAACGCCAAAATGGGGCGCTGAAGGCGTGTCAGGCAACTACTCTTCCACCACCGTCGGAACCGGTGGCTATGCACACCTCCGACTGCTCGGACGATGAGCAGGACACTCAGTCAGACGTATCGGGTAACACTAGTGTGTCTAAAACTGTAGTAGGTGCTTCGAACGACATAGAAGGTCGACTAAGCAGACTAGAAGCTAAACTCTAGGAGCAGAACAAAATGAGCCTAGAACAAACCAAGCTTACAGTACAAGACATTATTCCGCAGCAGCTGAACCTATCAGTTCAAGCCGCTATGCAAGACCTCAAGCAGAGCGTTTTGCCAATTCTCGCAGGCAGTGTACTACAAACCAATCGAAATTGGCTCACACCCCATTTGGACGAACTCAAAACTAGCATTAAGACAACAGAACAACCCCGACGCAAAAATGTTCATCGTAACCTGGCAAATTCTAAATCCGAGAGCGACATAGCCCAGTCGTTAACAAAGCAAACTGAGTCCCCCACGCCTCTACAGGCTCCCACGCTGGCTGCATTGGCAAAAATGACACCTCCTCAATAATAAATTCATGATTGCAGGCAATTCTCAACATAATAATAAAAGCTCCAAACAACAGGAACTCGATATTTTCCAGTGGAACTGCAGGGGGTTTAAAGATAGGAAAAAGAGGGCCACACTTAACCTTTTCCTGCAGAATCAACATTTTACCCCTGCAGTTTTGGCGCTAGAAGAAACCGGCTTACAGGCGAAATTGCCTGGTTACAACTCATTTCAGGGGAGTGCGTTGACCTGTGTTCTCGTACACAAGGAGTATACCGCTTGTCAGATAGACCTTGATCTGTCAGACGCGCATGAATACACAATGGTCTAAGTCTTTCCCAATAAAAGACGAGATCCTAGCTTGTACATTCTAAATGTATACAGTTCTCCAAAATCTAGGCAATGTGTCTTCAACTAAATGTTTTATAAACCGATTAAAGAAGCAGATACGAACCCACTGGTGAGTTTGGGTGACTTTAACGCCCCCAGCTATCACTGGGGTTACACCCGCGAAGTCCCCAAGGGACGGAAATTGGCAGAACTCATATCCACTCTTTGTCTATCGCTTCTCACGGATCCAATGAAACCCACTAGAATCGGGAATTCCGTAAACCGAGATACTTGCCCGCATCTATCACTGACTAAGAACATTTCCTACGCAACATGGGAAAACTTAGAAGAAACGCTCGGCAGTGATCACTGTCTCCTCAGAATCACACTCTCCGGCAACATAGGCCGTAGAACATGGAGTCAAGCTAAGCTGACAGATTGAACAGCCTTCCGCTCACAGGTGATCCCCTCTGTGCCAGGGGCGGGAGGATATACGGGATGGGCAAAACAGCTCTTTGCAGCCAATTCCAAGTGTCTTAAAGCTACAAAGACAACGAAAGACACCCCCGCCGTCGATAAGTACCTGCTCCACCTTTGGGATGCCCGCAGAAGCTTAACTAAACGTTGGCGGAAAAACAAATTCAACCGCAAGCTTAAACTTAGAATAGCCAAGTTGAGTAAGCAAGCGGATGAATATGCTGCACAACTGAACGAATCCAATTGAATAGAATGGTGCAATGTTGTAGCTAAAGAAATGATTACAAGGAAAGCATGGCGCCTTTTTCGAACTCTCGTGGACCCCACCCAAACCCGAGGAGAAGCGCAAAAGCAGCTCCGTCGAGCGCTGCACAGTTTTAAGGAAACCAACTCTCAGCTGGCTGATGATTTGTGTGCTAGATACCTATGTCGCACCAAGGATCCCAACAGGAACGAATATGAATACGCAGGTAGAGAAAACAGTCAGCTTGATGCCCCTTTTGAAATGTGCGATCTGAAAGCAGCACTGAAAAAAATGCGCAGGGGCACTGACCCGGGCCGAGACCTGATCACGGTAAAACTGTTAGCAAATCTGTCAGACGATTCTGATCGGCATCTATTGCAGTACATTAACGCGATCTGGGATGGCCAACCACTGCCAACTGAATGGAAAACAGCAGTTGTCACATTCATCCCCAAACCAGGCAAGCAAATCAGCACGGACAACCTCAGACCGATATCATTAACTTCATGTGCCGGCAAATTGATGGAAACAATGGTTAGAGACCGTCTCGCCACGTAGCTCGAGAGCAAGGGGCATTTCGCAGATTCCATGTTTGGCTTTAGGCCACACCTGTCTGCGCAAGATATCCTCTTGCAACTAAAACGAGACATTATCCAACCCATTTCCTCGACGCACAACGACAGAGCAATCCTTGCACTCGACCTTAAAGGCGCATTCGACAACGTTAAACATGGAAACATCCTGAAGAACTTGAATAGTGTCCATTGCGGTAAGAACATTTTTGCCGCCTACATCAGAGACTTCCTCTCTGAGAGACTAGCGTTCATTCGCATAGATAACGAGGAACATGGACCATTCAAAATGGGGAACCCCGCAAGGAGCTGTCCTGTCTCCGCTGCTATTCAACATTGCCACGATGAAGCTCCCGTAAGCATTGGCAGTAGTGGAAGGAATATATCATGCAATATACGCCGATGATATAACAATCTGGACGAATCGGCGCAATTTATGAGAAATTCAAGACCGCCTGCAGCAGGCCGCCTCCATTGTGGAGGACTATGTGGCCCAGTGTGGGTTGCAGTGCGCTCCAAGCAAATCTGAATTCCTGCATATAAGAAAAAACATTAAAGATAGGACGACCCTGAACTTGATGGTATCAGCATCAACAATACGAGAGGTTTCAGAACTACGAATCCTTGGCCTTCTGATTCACAACAGAACAAAAAACAGCACCACGCCAGACAAGCTACGGAAAATTAGAAAAAAGGTAGGGCACATGATCCGCCGAGTGTCAAACAAGCGCGGGGGGCTACGAGGAAGGGACGCGATTCGGCTCGCCAATGCTTTTGTAACTAGCAGGATTCTATATTCAATACCGTACTTACGAATGTCGATGCTTTTCTTAGAAAAGTAATTAAGCGCGCACTTGATTTACCCATCAGCACTCCAAATCAGAAACTCTAATCATTGGGAGTCTTTAACTCTATACAAGTGCTCCAAGAAGCCCACCTCACAAATAAATATACGCGTCTTCCGCAGACGCCCCCCGGGGGGCGCCTACTGGACCGCCTCTTGATCCGGCACGAATGCGAAATCGAAAACGCGGAGCGTATTACTGAACTTTGGAGAACAAAACTCTTGGTGTCCCCGCTTCCCCGCAATATGAACAGGGAGGCGCACCAGGGTAGAAGGCAAGCGCGCGCTGAGGCATTTGAACAACGGCTTGGCTCCCGTAATGGGGTCTATTACGTCGATGTGGCCGGGCCGTCACCTAGGGGATACTACACGACGGCGGTAATACATCAAGGAACCCAGGTGGACGGCCTCACTTTCAAAGCCACAAGCTCAAGTAAGGCGGAGGAGGTGGCCATTGCACTGGCAGTCTCCCATCCAAACTCAAAACAAATAGTTACAGACTCTCGAGGAGCCTGCGAGAGCTATCTAGCAGGAGAAATCTCTCCATTGGCTAATAGACTTAAAATTCAGCATCAGGAACCGCGATCCTACCCCAAAACGTCTTATATGGACTCCGGGACATCAGGGTCTACAGGGTAACGAGGCTGCACATGCAGCGGCCCACGTGCTTCCTTCCCGGAAAACTCCCCGTTCCCCTGATAGACCTGAACATCCCACACCTTTAACACGGTTTCAAGAAATCAAAGAATACTACATTGAGCACAAAGCTTGTATCCCGCACCAGCGAAGTGCTCTCTAAAACGTAGGAGCGCATCCTGCGGCGCCTACAGACAAATACGCTGCTCTGTCCAGCCATACTAAAATATTACGACCCAAAAATAAGTGGGCAGTGCCAGTACTGTGGGGAAGCGGCCAACACTTACCATATGGTCTGGGCCTGCCAAATGAACCCAAAATTAACCCCCTTTCCCAACCCCATCAAAGAGGACTGGGAGACGACCCTACTCGATAGCTCCACACTAGAGGAACAGCGAACTCTAGTCCAGTGGGCTCGGGTGGCGGCCTCGACTAATGACGTCCCGGACTAGGGATGTCAGCCAGCCCGGTGGGGATAAGGGCTATCTGGCACAGCCAGCATCAATAAAGGATTTTTCCTCCTCCTCCTCCTCCCCCAGTTTGTCACGGTAATAAAATCAGTGCAAGTAACAGTGTAGCGAACAGCGGAGCAGCTTCGATCGAGCAGCGCGAGTTCGTCATCATCATTTCTGCCGACCAAATCCTTCAACACTTACAAGTAATGATGACACTAGCCAAGCAACAGCCACCAGAAACTTACTACATGCTCGTGTCAATATATATATATATATTGTGAGCGCTGACTATGTACTTCATCTTCATCTGTATGACCAAACCATTGTAGTGATCATCATCGTATGTCACGCGGGCTGGCTCTCTGGCTCGTGCGTCTGGATTAAAAAAAAGGATAACCTGGTTGCTGCCGTACCGGACGTGGTCTCATAAGTGGTGGAGCGTGCTTTGGTTCCCACGTCCTCCTGCTCTACCCGTCACCCCTGGAGCTCCGGTCTGGTCGACGGTTGTGCCCTCAAGCAACAGCAATGGCAGAACCCAACCCGCCCACTGCTGCAACCGCTCCTTCTCAGCCTCTTAGGCTTCACTACACCGTGAGTACCTCTCATCGAGACCCTCCGGTATTTTCCGGCCTTCGCAACGAAGACGTCGAAGAATGGCTCGACAGTTATGATCGAACCAGCGTTTGTAATTATTGGGACGAGGCGCACAAACTGCGCTACGTTCCTTTTTACCTCGATGGCGTCGCTAAAACATGGTATTACAACCACGAGAGCGACTTCTCCGATTGGTCGGCCTTCACGGGGCATCTCCGTCAGGTATTTGGCACGTCTGCAGGATGTTCTGTAGTAGCGAAACAGAAGCTCGCAACCCGCATTCAAGGGGACGACGAATCGTATACGTCCTACATTGAAGATATCCTGGCTCTCTGTCGCCGAGCACAAAATGACATGACGGAGACCGATCGCGTCCGACATCTACTGAAAGGCATCAACTCTGTGGCCTTCAATGCTCTCGTGATTCAGAATCCGACTACCGTCCGGGACGTCATCACTACAAGCCAACGCCTGGACGCGCTTCATTCCATGCGCCTTCCACACGCCTCCTGCGACGCTCGCTTTACCAAAGAGCACGAATTGCGGGCCCTTATCCGCACAATTGTCAGAGAAGAACTTCACGGCCTTATTCCAGGCAACCCTACCGTTGCGTCTGTCCACACACCTCCTCCCAACCTGCGAGAGATAATCAAGGACGAACTGGCATCAATGACAAGCGCTGCACATGCCCCGTCTCCTGTGCGCTTCCCAGTGCCTTCGTACGCAGAAGTTGCATCGCGGGCCCCTGCACCAGTTCCAACCGTGCCTGCGGACGTCGGATGCGACCATGTGGCTGCGATGACAACGCAAGCGCCAAGGCCACGCCACTATTCTACATGGCGTCCTCCCCGCCCCATCTGCTTCTACTGTGGAATAAGGGGTCATATATCCCGTTTCTGCCGCCGCCGTCAGCAGGATGAACGACGCGGTTACTCAGCTTACGAGAGAGACTTTTCCCCGCGACCCGATGAATACGATCCCGCACCGTATCCATCCACCTTCCGTCAGTCGCCCTCCCCTCCACGGTCTCATGCTGGGCCTCATCAGTCTCGTTCATCTCGCCGCCGTTCTCCGTCACCGTTTCGGCGTACGTCATCACCCTTGCGTCCCGCTCCGATCTCTCGGGACTCGGAAAACTAGAAGGTGCAGTTTTTGGAGGGGAAACTGCTTGTCGTCGGAACGCTACAACTCCTCCGTCTCGTCCAGCTAATTTACTGCCTGTTTCTGTGGAAGGTGTTTTTGTTGACGCCCTTATAGACACTGGAGCCGCAATTTCGGTAATTGATCGTGAATTGTGTTTTCGCCTGCGTAAAGTGCAAACTCCTTATGCCGGTCCCATGTTATGCGGTGCTAATGACAGTCCAATTCGCCCGACCGGGTTGTGCACTGCTCGTATTCTCATCGATGGAATCCGTCATCACATACAATTGGCTGTGCTGTCTTCGTGCGCTCATCAGATAATCTTAGGCTGGGACTTCTTGTCAGCGGCGTCTGCTGTAATTTCGTGTGGTCGGCCCCTCATTCGTATTACCGACACTGAGCTTTCTTCTGCTGCCGACCTTTCGTCGCCCAACCTTGTGACAGCTGCGGATTTCCTCCTGCCTCCCGGAGGAGAACGTGTCCTTACGATCAAGTCACGTGACATTCTAGATGGTGACGCTGTGGTTGCTCCTTGCCAGCGCTGCATTTTTCGAGGGATCACCATCGCATCTTGTTTAGTGCGGTTCTCCCGTGGTTATGCAAGCATCACGGCCTGCAACACGACGCCAGAACCACTTCTTTCGCCTGAGGGGACCACTGTTGCCAGCATTACCGAAGAAGCACCGCTTTGTGTCGTCACTGGTTCATCTGCTTCGTCATCCTCAAAGTGTATGCCAGCGGAAGATGCATTTCCTGCTCTCAAGGCCACTTTGTGTGAACATCTCAACCCAACGCAAACGGATGCCTTGCTAGCGTTATTAATGAAGCACAAAACTTGCTTTGACGTTTGTTCCGAAGGTCTGGGTCAAACAACAGTGACCGCCCATCGTATCGACACCGACGAATCCCGTGTGATTCGCCGCCGCCCTTACCGTGTGTCGGCTTCTGAGCGCAAGCTTATAGAAGAACAAGTCAACGACATGCTCGCGCGCAACGTCATCAGGCCTTCGACAAGCGCATGGTCTTCTCCTGTCGTACTAGTGAAAAAAAAGGATGGCTCGGTACGGTTTTGCATTGATTACAGATCACTCAACAAAATCACGCGTAAGGACGTCTACCCAATGCCTCGCATTGACGACGCTCTTGATACTTTACAAGGTGCCGAGTACTTTTCAAGTCTTGACTTGCGCTCCGGTTATTGGCAGATTCCAATGCACGAGTCTGATAAAGAGAAGACTGCGTTTGCTACCCCAGATGGGCTCTTTGAATTCAATGTAATGCCTTTCGGCCTGTGCAATGCCCCAGCCACATTCGAACGGATGATAGACACGGTACTGCGGGGATTAAAATGGAAGACCTGCCTTTGCTACCTGGACGACATTGTCATATTTTCGTCGAGCTTCTCACAGCACCTGGAACGGCTAGACGAAGTCCTCACGTGTTTAGCTAAGGCCGGTCTCCAGCTCAACACTAAGAAGTGTCGGTTTGCCAGTCACAGCATCAAGGTATTAGGTCACGTCGTCAGTAAACATGGCGTTGAGCCCGATCCCGACAAGGTTGCCGCAGTGCTGCACTTTCCTACACCAACCACACAAAAAGACCTCCGCAGCTTCCTTGGCTTAGCGTCGTATTTCCGCCGCTTTGTACGTGATTTCGCTACTATTGCGGCTCCTCTACACAAACTTCTGACCACGAGCGCACCCTTTGTCTGGTCGGATGACTGCGAAGCCGCTTTTAACACCCTCAAGCGATGCCTCACATCACGGCCAGTGCTTCGCCATTTCGACCCTGCAGCACCTACTGTGCTACACACTGACGCAAGTGGACTTGGCATCGGTGCTGTCCTTCTTCAGCGGAACCACGCTTCCGAAGAACAAGTCGTGGCCTACGCGAGCCGTACTTTATCACATGCTGAGCGAAACTACAGCATCACTGAGCAAGAATGTCTCGCCATCGTGTGGTCCATACAAAAGTTTCGTCCTTACTTATACGGCCGGCATTTCAACTGACCATCATGCTCTGTGTTGGTTATCGTCTCTCAAAAATTTGTCGGGACGCCTTGGCCGTTGGGTACTACGATTGCAAGAGTATGACTACCGCGTCACATATAGGTCGGGCCGAGAACACCAAGATGCCGACGCTTTGTCCCGTTGCCCGCTCTCGCAGAGCGTCGAAGTGTCACCTTCCATCTGTTCGTCACCGCCCGCCAAAGTGACCAAACAGACGGCTGCTCCTTCGAAACAGTTAGTTGCCTCGGCGGACCTTCTTTCGTCCACAGATCTCGCCTCGCTCCAACATGCCGATACCTACTGCCGCACAATCATCGATCGGCTGACTGGCTTATCGCGTGCTCCAAACAGCCGCCTAAGATGGCAACTTGCCCGTTTCAAGCTTCAAGAGGGAACATTATGTCGGCAAATTTACCATCCTCTCGGTAACCAATGGGTTCCCGTCATTCCTCGCTCACTTCGTCTGGAAGTTCTACAAGCGTTTCATGACGATGCGACAGCTGGCCACTTAGGGTTCCACAAGACCTACGACCGCCTCAGGACTCGCTGCTTTTGGCCTGGCCTTTCCACTTCTGTCGCCAAGTACGTCGCTTCCTGCGCGTCATGCCAGCACCGAAAACGTACCACGTCTTTTCCCGCAGGGCCACTGCAACCACTGCCGTGCCCGTCCACTCCCTTTGAATTTGTGGGCATAGACTTATACGGACCTCTTCCGCTTACGTCAGCCGGTCACCGCTGGATTGTTACTGCCGTAGACCACCTTACTCGCTACGCGGAGACGGCAGCTCTTTCATCTGGCGCTACCTCTGAAGTAGCCGATTTTTTCCTTCGCGCCATTATTTTACGACATGGCGCACCGCGTGTGCTCCTTAGTGACCGTGGCAAGACATTTCTTTCACATGTCCTTGCTGAAGTCTTAAAGGCCTCTAACACTATTCACAAGACCACATCAGCGTATCACCCGGAAACTAATGGTCTGACTGAGCGTTTTCACCGAACTTTGTCCGACATGATCTCTATGTACGTGCAACCAGATCACAAAAACTGGGACACAATACTTCCTTTTGTCACGTTCGCATATAACACTGCCATACAGTGTACAACGAATTTCAGCCCTTTTTTTCTCGTGTATGGCCGTGTACCGACTTTTGTTCTGGACACCACCTTTTTGTCCACATCCTCCAATCCATCTTCATCTCTCCCGGAAGAGTTCGCCGCTCGCGTCGCCCGCTGCCGTAAAATCGCCCGTGCCAACACTGCTGCCATTCAGGACAAGAGAAAAATCGACATTGATGCGAAGCGTCGAGTTGTTGTGTTCCGCCCAGGCGACGAAGTCCTTTTGTGGACACCTGTTCGTGTACCTGGGCTCTGCGAAAAATTCCTTCACCGGTATCTCGGTCCATACACCGTCCTGGAACGAACATCTGAAGTCAACTATCGCGTCGCTCCTGTCAACGCGGCTTCTGATCGTCGTCGCCGCCACACCGAGATCGCCCACGTCTCTCGACTGAAACGATATATTCGGCGTCCCAACTCTTTCTAACTTGCTGCCCTCTTTCGCGAAGGGGGGAAAATAGTGTGAGTGCTGACTATGTACTTCATCTTCATCTGTATGACCAAACCATTGTAGTGATCATCATCGTATGTCACGCGGGCTGGCTCTCTGGCTCGTGCGTCTGGATTAAAAAAAAGAATAACCTGGTTGCTGCCGTACCGGACGTGGTCTCATAATATATATATATATATATATATATATATATATATATATATATAGATATTTATATATACATATATATATATATGTTTGTATGTATGTATGTATGTATATATATATATATATATATATATATATGTATATATATATATATATATATATATATATATATATATATAGTGGGAGTAATATTTCAATGGTCCAGTTAGTCTTCGTGAAGGTATGGGTTATGGCACAACGGGAGCGTTGTCAACAAGGATAAATATATTTATGTCCCAACAGTTTCGGGAAAGGTCCTCCCTTCATCAGGGGATGAGTTATACTCATCCCCTGATGAAGGGAGGACCCCTCCCGAAACTGTATATAATTAAAATGCGTGAGTATATGTAAAATGCGTGAGTATATGTATAAAATAAATATATTTATCCTTGTTGACAACGCTCCCGTTGTGCCATATCCCATACCTATATATATATATATATATATATATATATATATATATATATATATATTTCAGTAGATCCTCCGTGAGCGGTCAAAACGTGGTTTATTTCGACGTTTCGGCCTAGAGTCTGGCCTTCATCAGGATTAAAGGTACAGTTTGTTGGTGCTCAGCTTTATACAATCTCAAATCAGAGGGAAAGGAAATAGGAAAAAGACAGAAAAAAGAAGGAAAACAAGAGAGAAAGAGTGTAAGGCGGACTCCCCTCGGGCGCCCTCTTCCACTCTTCCTTCCACTTCCCCCTTCATCTCTCTCCCCTTTCTCCCCTTCACCTTTATGATGTCAGTGGTCTGTGTATGCTTCTTTTCAATAACGCATTCTTCCCGACCAGACGGCGCCTCCTGGCACTGGCGGTTCGGTAGTGGTGCTGTCGTGTAGTGCTTATGGTCTCGACATCCGATATGGAGGGACGCGTGTTGGCTGTTAAGCAGACTTCCCCCCTTGTAGTGGTGCGCTGTTGATGATGTTGAGGGGGTGCTTGTGGCTCGCGGGAGTCACAGTTTCGCTGATCCTCGGGAACTGCTCTGTGCTGTTGGATGGGTGTGGCTCCTGGTGTGGGGCTCCTGGTGTATGTTGATATGCAGAGTTCTTGTCCTGGGTGTCTTGTTGTGTTGAACGGATATTCACGGGAGCTGCTGGTTGAGTCGACCACCCCGTGGTAGCTTCGAAGTCTCCGCGACCGTGTGCACACTTGAGGGTTTCGGCAATCAAAGCGACACCCATAAAACTCAGATGAAGCCCATCCGCAGCAAGAAAGCGTCTTGGCGACAACTGCTCGAATTGTTAGTTGATGTACCACACCTTGCTGTGTCTTCGGCAGAAAGCCTTGACTGTCTCGTTGAATTGACGAGCATCCCGGTTGAAGCGGTGCATGAATTCTTCGTTTGATCATGCCAGGTGTAGGTTGAGGTAACGGGGCAGCACGCATGAAACAACGAGCCTTTCGAGTTCCTGACGTGTCCGAAGCGTGGTGTTGTTCACAAGGCGGCTAAGGCGGCTTAGTGATTTTTCTAGTTCGTATGACGCCAGCTCGCTCGTATCGACGTGAAAAACGAGCGTGGTCACAGATCGTAGTATGCCGGCAACCTCTTTCTCGATGTCGAATGTGGAGGCTCCGCAGATTGAAATGATCGCAGGTGTCGTCTTCTCATGCGGGTTGAAATGCCGATGTAAGTACCTTGTTTGCGAGTTTCCGATCTTGGTGCATGTTTAGGGAACTTCCATCAGACCTGCCCGATTGGAATTGCGCCTGTGGCTGGTGTTGTGTAAGCAGGCATGGTGGTTGAGTGGCCGTAGCGTTGCATATAGTCCAGTAGATCCTCCGTGAGCGGACACAACGTGGTTTATTTCGACGTTTCGGCCTAGAGTCTGGCCTTCATCAGGATTAAAGGTACAGTTTATTGGTGCTCAGCTCAAATTAGAGGGAAAGGAAAGAGGAAAAAGACAGAAAAAAATGAAGAAAAAAAAGAGAAAAAGAACGTAAGGTGGACTCCCCTCGGGCGCCCCCCTTCCACTCTTCCTTCCACTTCTCCATTCATCTCTCTCCCCTTTCTCCCCTTCACCTTTCTGGTTTCAGTGGTCTGTGTATGCTTTCTTTCACTAACGCATTCTTCCCGACCAGACGGCGTCTCCTGGCACTGGCGGTTCGGTGTGGGGCAAAAAAGAGCTTTTTTAGGAAGTTCTAAGTCTTTAACTACTCGGAGCCCTGTCGACATTTCGTCGTATAAAGAAGGGTACCGCGTATAGGGGAAGAGGCTGGTAAGTGGGCATTTTAGGAAGTTTTAAGCCTTCAACTACTCGGGGTCCCGTCAACATTTCATCCGTAGAAAGAGGCTGCCGCGTGTTGCGGCTGAGGCTGGTAAGCGGGCGCAATGCAAATTCCTTGCCCGCTTCTGGATTACGCGTGCAGTGGCGGCCTTCCGGGTGTGCACAGGGTTGCTGTTGGGCATGTCATGGATGGTGCAATTGATTGGGTAGTAAAATAAAACAGAAAACAGACGACGCTGCACTTAGGAAGAGTAGTTACACGTGGAATTGTTTTGAGTTGTCCAGTGCCCTTCGCAGCTGCAGTGCCGTGAGCTCACTATTTTCATTATTGCCGTTATTGTTTTCTAATGCTTTAATTGCTGCAAGTGTTCCAGGTTTCTCATTTATTCCTCTATGGAGGGTGTTAAATCGGTGGATGAGGTATGACTCTTGTTGTTCACGTTCTCGATATGATTTAAATCCCGTCTCTAAGAGCGTTACTGATAGTTTGTCCAATGCATGGTCGGGAAGATTGAGATGTTTTGATAGAGGTAGCTTTGGGGCTGTTTTTGCATGGGCTCTGTGATTATTAAAGCGAATCCTAAGTGGTGTTTCTGTTTGTCCGATGTACTGCATACCACACACGTTGCATTCGAGTAGGTATACCACATTAGAGGAATCGCATGGTAGGTTTCCTCGTATGTTAATCGAAAACTTGGATTGTGTGCTGGTTGCTTTGTGTGTTCCTCGCATTACCTTACGTACAAGACATCGTGGCTTTAAACAAGGTCGGCATGAGTTATTGGGGGGTGATGTGTTAATTTGAGAGTGGACAAGTGTGTCTTTGAGGTTACGTGGTCGTCGGTAAAAGACGCCTGGAGCAGATGGAAATGCGCGTTTCAGACGTTCACTTTGTTCCAGAATGTTGTAATGTCGTTTAAGAATTTTGTTTACATTGGGGAAGTTTGTGCTGTAAGTCAAGCAGAGGTTTGTTCGTTGTGGGTCTTCTTGCGGTGGTCGCTTCATAAGTAAGTCTTCACGCTTTAGTTTTCTCGCTTTTTTAACAGCGTCATTATTTACATGTGGGGGGTAGTTTTGTTTCTCGAGCATAAGTTTTAGCCTCTGTGAGCTCGTGTCAAAGTCAGCGTCTGTAGAGCAGATTCGCCTAAACCGGTGAGCCTGAGTGTATGGAATACTGGTTTTACAGTGGCGTGGGTGCTCGCTTTGGTAATGGAGGTACTGTTGTCGATCCGTTGGCTTGTGATATAGGGCTGTAGAGAGCTTCTCTTCTTCTATCGATATGGTAACATCAAGAAAATTTACGGTTACTTGAGAGTATGTGTGTGGGAAGTGTGTGTTCGGATGTACAGCATTGTAAGTGTCGATAAAGCTGAGAAGTTCTTCCTCGCTGTTGGTCCAAATAAAGAAGATGTCGTCTATGTATCTTCTGTATAACATTGGTTTCAAGAAACTTTGTGCAAGAAATTCAGATTCTAGCTTTCCCATAATTATGTTGGCATAATTAGGTGCCATTTTGGTTCCCATAGCGGTCCCGCTCATTTGTCGAAAATACTCTTGGTTAAACTCGAATGAACTTAATTCGAGGACCATTCTCGTCAAAGTTGCGATGGCAGAGAAATCTGGGGTGTTAGATTGTCTATGGTTTGTGTACATATTTTGTAATGCAGCTATGCCGTCATCGTGAAGAATATTTGTATACAATGAAGAGACATCAAGGGTAACCAAGTACGAGTTTTTCGGCACACGCAGACCTGTAATGTCTCGAAGAAAATGTGTGGTGTCTTTTATGTACGACGCGAGGGTTCATTGAATGTGGCTTATTAGTTTGAACACGTACCCTGATATGGGTTCAGGTATTGTACCGATGCCTGATATGATTGGTCGACCTGGATTACCGGGTTTATGAATTTTTGGGAGCATATAGAAGCGACCTGGACGAGCGTATGCTGCTCGCATCAGTTTGTGGTCAATGTTGGTTATCTTTTCTGCATCCAACAGTTTCTTTAGCTCTGTTGACAAGATACGTTTGTATTCGTCTGTCGGATCACCTGGGAGGCGTTTGTAAAATCTTGAGTCGTCTAGTTGGCGGTATGCTTCTTGTAGGTAGTTGGTTGTATTAAGGACTACAGTTGCTCCTTCTTTGTCAGCGGGTTTTATTGTTATGTCTATCCTAAATTCCAAATTTCTCATACCTATTTTTTCAGATTTTGTCAAGTTTTCTCGGTTTCCTTTCTGTCTGTGGTATTCATGTACTATATCTTTTTCTACTGCGGTGATATAAAGGTCCGATCACTTGTCTCAATTACTGTTCGGTGTCCAATCATTTGATTTATGACGGTGAATTGTTTCGTGGTTTGAAGGCCTGTTCAAGAAATACTCGCGGAACCTTAAGCTTCGAGCAAAGTTGTCGAGGTCTCAGAGCAAGTGGAATTCATCGAAAAATTTTGTGGTCGGGCAGAAGCTTAGTCCCTTAGATAGCAGTTTTTCTTTGTCAGGTGACAAGCTCGTGTCCGATAAGTTTACAACCACAATGTCACCGGGTGTGTTCCTAGATGGGTGCTCGTTGTACCGTTAGTGGCTTCTTGGGGGGTAGTGTTGTAGTGATAAGGAACTATATCAGGGAACGCGGGCTCGGGCACAAGGCCTCTTTTGAGTTTATAAGTTTTTGTGGTCATGATGGCTTGGTATTTATTCTGTTCAAATTCTGTTAACTGGGTGATTTCTTCATTCGATAAAGTGTTGTGG